>NC_134355.1:314100082-314400082 GCF_048569485.1 Anomaloglossus baeobatrachus
GTTACATCAATTTGCCGTATTGCTGTGCACAAGAGATGTAGTTATCACTTGCTAATAATATATTGATTGTATTGCAACGACAACACTTAATAAGTAATCAGGGTCTCTGCTCCTATATTATCATACAACCTGCTGACAGATTCCCTTTACAGAGGTGTTCACACCTATCAATCGGATGTGTTCTTAGCTTTTTGGTGTTCTGACAACTGGCACCCACACTGGTCAGCTGTTTGCAGCTTTTTTGACAGTCAGATGTACAGGTATAACTGGAGTACTAAGGACACACGTCAGGTTTTTGCTGTGCGGCACAATCTGGCGCATTTCTGAAAAACCGGATGCGGCGACAGCTGTTGCCGGATCCGTTTTTTTTCCCTAGACTTTCATTAGCGTCGGATTGTGCCGCATGGCCGTGTGTTCTCTCTCTTTTTTGCCGGATCCGGCGTAATTGTCTGATCCGGCGGCCGGAAAAAACGCAGACCTAGACGTTTTTTGTGTCATGAGAAAAATCGCATCCCGCCGGATCGGCTGTCTATGGACGCCGGATCCGGCGGGATGCGGCAAAAACCGGATTACATGGACGGATCCGTTTTTTTTTAAACTGAGCATGCTCAGACTGGCACAAAATAGCTATATAAAGCTATGTAACTCCTCCATATCAGAAAAAAAAAAAAAGATTAAAAATAGAAATATTAAACTTGTTCCAAAACCTTTTGTATTTGGTGTGTCATTTTTAAGGTAACTTTACATGATTGGGTTATTTCTCAAAGGAAAGCACTTATGGTACTTTGGGGGTCTTTGTTTAACCCCATAGCGACGGCCTAACGTCTCAAGACGTCGGAAAAACAGGGTACTTATTCTGTTCCGACGCTTTGAGACGTCAGGCCGGAAAAAGCTTGTAGCGCCTCCCAGTGACGGAAAATCTCGGGGGTTTCAGCTACCGGAGGTAGCTGAGACCCCCAAGATTATGCATCGGGGGTGTTTTTTTTTAGACCCCCATAATGTGATCGCCGGTATACACCGTATACCGCCAATCACATAAAAAAAAAAATGGCAAATATTACTGATTTCTTTCTCATCTGACATGATCAAACATGTCAGATGATAAAGAAATATAAGCCCCTAGTGCCCCCAAAGCCCCCTGTACTGGAGAAATCAACACCCCCCCTCCCCCCCCCCCCCCGGAACATTCAAAATGGCGCCGATGCGCGCCGAAAACTGCCGCCACCCGCCGGCTCTGCATTCATCTTCCTCCGATCTGAAATGATGAAACATTTCAGATCGCAGGGGAATGTCCTCCCCCTGACCCCTCCTCCGGGACACCGGAGCCCTGTGGTCCCCCGGAGCCCCCTCCGGTTCTGCAGAGCCGCCCCCCCCTTCTCCTCTCCGGAGCATGCAAGATGGCGGCGCGCAGCGCACAGTAGCGCGCGGCCGCATTCATCCTGCTTTTTCTGCCGCATGTGACACATCACATGCGACAGAAAAGTTGTCCCCAGGTCCTGCCGTCACCCCCCCGTCAGCCCCCGGTCTTCCCCATTACCTGGCTGCTGCTCCGTCCCCGCGATCACTCCTCCTCCTTCTGGAAAGCTGGCGGCGCATGTGCAGACAGCGGCTGTCAGCTGGATCCTTGCAAGCAGGGACGCTGACATCGCTGCTGCTAATGCTGCTGCACTGTGGACCGGGGGAGAGTGAGTGCAGTAATCTGCAGCCACACTCCTCACATGGAGAGCCTGCTGTTCTAGAAAATGGGGGGGGTACGTTCTGTGAGCATGCCCCTCATATTCTGGAATGAGGTTACTGCAGGTCACTCAGCCCTTGGTTGGACCGGGGCAGTGTGAGTGCAGTATTCTCAGATTACTGCACCCACACTGCTCATGGAGAGCTTGCTCTTCCAGAAAATGGGGGATACGTTCCCTGAACTTGCCCCCCATATTGTAGAAGGTCCAGAGTCGTCGAGGGACCTCCAAAATAGATTACAGCGACCGGAATTTGTTTATTTTCAATAAATTGGTGAAAAAGGGAATGTTTCGGGGAGTTTTTTTTCAAATAAATTTTTTTTTTTGTCTTTATTTTTTTCTATTACTGACTGGGTTAGTGATGTCCGGTATCTGTTTAGAAGCCGTGACATCACTAACCCCAGGGCTTGATGCCAGGTGACATTACAGCTGGTATCAACCCCGTATATTACCCCGTTTGCCACCGCACCAGGGCGCGGGATGAGCTGGGGCGAAGTGCCAGGATTGGCGCATCTAATGGATGCGCCACTTCTGGGGCGGCTGCGGCCTGCTATTTTTAGGCTGGGAAGAGTCCAATAACCATGGCTCTTCCCACCCTGAGAATACCAGACCCCAGCTGTCCGCTTCACCTTGGCTGGTGATGTAATTTCGGGGGGACCCCACGTTTGGTTTTTTTTTTGTTTGTTTTTTAAAAAAAAGCCTGGGGAGCCCTCCAATTGATCACCAGCCAAGGTGAAGCTGTCAGCTGTGGTTTGCAGGCTACAGCTGTCTGCTTTACCCTAGCTGGCTATCAAAAGTAGGGGGGACCCCACGTCGTTTATTTTAGTTATTAATTTTTTGGGGGGCTAAATACAAGGCTAGGCATCCTTTAGTGCCACATGAAAGGCACTAAAGGGTGCCAGCTTAGAATATGCAGGGGGTGGGACGTTATATTTGTTTGACATCTATCCATTCATCCATTGTAGCATTTTAGGCAAATCGTGGGCATGGGCAGCTGCGTTCTCCCGTGGACAACACTCACATCTCTGCAGGAAGGCTGACACTGTGTACTAGACGCCGTGTCGCTGGATCATGGCCACATAGCCTAAAAGTGAGAAATTTGTTGCTACAGCAACATTTTTGTGAACTACCTGTGGATTCAAAATGCTTACTATACTCCTGAATAAAATCCAGTTTCCAAAATGGGGGTCACTTGTGGGGGGTTTCTGCTGTATAGGTACCCAAAGGGCCCTGCAAATGTGACATGGTGCCCGCAATTTATTTCAACATTTCCAGAATTCAAATGGTGCGCCTTCCATTCCAAGCCCTCCCATTTATCCAAACAGAGGTTTTTGGCCACATGTGAGTATCCCTGTGCTCATAAGACATTGGATAACAACCTGTTGGGTCCACGGTTTGTTGTTGCCTCTTGAAAAAGTAAGAAATATGATGCTAAAGCAACATTTTTGTGAAAAAAAATGAAAATTTTCAATATGGCAACCTAAGCTTATCAAATTCTGTGAGGTACTCTTGGATTCAAACTGCTCACTATACACCTAGATAAAAGCCTTGAGGTGTCTTGTTTCCAGAATGGGGTCACTTGTGGGGGACCCCCACTGTATAGGCACCTTAGGGGCTTTCCAAATGCAACATAGCGTCCGCTAATGATTCCAGCCAATTGTGCAGTCAAATGGCGCTCCTTCCCTTCTGAGCCCTGCTGTGCACCCAAACAGTTGATTTTCATCACACATAAGGTATCAGCATACTCAGGAGAAATTGCACAATAAATCTTATGCTGAATTTTTTCCTTTTATACTTGTAAAAAAAAAAACTACCTGGTTGAAGTAACAATTTTGTGGTAAAAATGTATTTTTTTTTATTTTCACAGCTCAACATTATAAACTTCTGTGAAGCACCTGGGGGTTCAGGGTACTCACCAAACATCTAGATAAATTCCTTGTGGGGTCTATTTTCCAAAATGTGGCCACATGTTGAGGAGCTTCACTGTATAGGTACCTCAGGGGCTCTCCAAATGCAACATGGCGTCCGCTATTGATTCCAGACAATTTTGCAGTCAAATGGCACTCCTTCCCTTCCGAGCCCCGCCGTGTGCCCAAACAGTTGATTTCCACCACATATAAGGTATCGCCAAACTCAGGAGAAATTGCACAATAAATTTCATGGTGATTTTTTTTCCTGTTACCCATGTGAAAAAAAAGCTACCTGGTTGAAATAACAATTTTGTGGTAAAATTTTATTTTTTTATTTTCATGGCTCAACGTTATAAAATTCTGTGAAGCACCTGGGGGTTCAGGGTACTCACCAAACATCTAGATAAATTCCTTGAGGGGCCTAGTTTCCAAAATGGGGTCACTTGTGCGGGGTTTCTGCTGTTTAGGTACCTTAGGGGACCTCCAAATGCGACATGGTGCACGCAATCTTTTTCAGCCAAATTTCCTTTCCAAAATTCAAATATTGTTCCTTCCGTTCCAAGCCCTCCCGTTTGTCCAAACAAAGGTTTCAGACCACATGTGAGGTATCACCACACTCATAAAAAAGTGGGTAACAAACCTTCAGGTCAAATTTTTGGAATTACCTCTTGAAAAAGTGAGAAAATTGATGCTAAAGCAACATTTTTGAGAAAATTATTAAAATTTTCAATATGACAACGTAACGTTAACAAAATCTGTGGAGTACCTGTGGGTCCAAAATGCTCACTATACTCCTTGATAGAAGCCTTGAGGGGTCTAGTTTCCAAAATGGCGTCACTGGGTTTCTTCTGTTTAGGTACCTTAGTGGACCTGTAAATGCAACATGGTGCCCGCAATCTATTTCAGCCAAATTTGCTTTCCAAAATTCAAATATTGCTCCTTCTGTTCCGAGCCCTCCCATGTATCCAAACAGAGGTTTCTGACCACATGTGGGTTATCCGTGCGTTCATAAGAAAGTGGGGAACAAGTTTTGAGGTCCATTTTGTTGTGTTATTTCTTCTAAAAGTGAATAAATTTAGGTTAGAGCAACATTTTTAGGTAAAATTTAATTTTTGCTTTTTTTCATTCCATATTGCTTTTGTTCATGTGAAGCACCTGAAGGGTAAATAAACTTCTTGAATGTGATTTTGAGTACTTTGAGGGTGCAGTTTTTAGAATGGTGTCACTTTTGGGTATTTTCTGTCATCTAGGCCTATCGAAGTCACTTCAAATATGATGTGGTCCCTAAAACAATGGTTTTGTAAATTTTAATGTAAAAATGAGAAATCGCTGATAAACTTTGAACTCTTCTAACTTCCTAACAAAAAAAAATGTTGTTTCCAAAATTGTGCTGATGTAAAGTAGACATGTGGGAAATGTTATTTATTAACTATTTTTTGTCACAGAAATCTTTGGTTTAACGGTATAAAAATTCAAAAGTTGAAAAATGCTAAAATTTCAAAATTTTTGCCAAAATTCAATTTTTTTCATAAACGCAAAAAATATTGTCCTAAATTTGGTACTAACATGAAGTTCAATATGTGACGAAAAAACATTCTCAGAATCACCGGGATCCGTTGAAGCGTTCCAGAGTTATAACCTCATGAAGTGACACTGGTCAGAATTGCAAAATTTGGTCTGGTCATTAAGGTGAAAATTAGCTCCGTCACTAAGGGGTTAAAAAAACATGGTGTGTACAAATGGGGGGGATCTTCTTCTTTTTTTTTTTTTTTAAATTAAGGCTTTTTAAAAACTTAAATGTGTTACATATGTAATAAAAGGAGGGATTGAGGGATTTAACCCCTTCACTACTGCCGATTTCTCTTTTTCTGTTTTTTTTTTTTTTTCGCCATTCTTCTTCTGAGAGACGCAACTTTTTTATTTTTCAGCCAATATGGTCATGTGAGGGCTCATTTTTTGCGGATTGAGCTGTACTTTTAATTGAAACCATAAGTCTTACAATATAGTGTACAGGAAAACGGCAACAAATTTCCAAATGCAGAAAAATTGCAAAAATAGTGCGATAGCACTATTGTTTTTGAGATATTTTATTCACTGTTCACTATATGGTAAAACTGATGTGTGGGTATGATGCCTCAGGTCAGTGCGAGTTCGTAGATGCCAAACATGTATAGGTTTAGGGTTAAAAAAAAAATCGCGAAAAAAACGGATCTGGCAAAAAACGGACAGAAAACCGGATGTGGCGGATGAAAAACTGATGCACCTGATCCGGTATGCCGGATCCAGAAAAAAAACAGTCCGGTGCATCCGTTTTTTTCACACATTTTGCGGGACACAAACGCCGGATTCTGCCTGACGGAAAAAAACTGATGTGTGAACTTAGCCTGAGCCAGAAAGGCAATTGTTGGCACACAGCTATATCTGATAGCTATGGTTATTTTCTAGAATCCGTAACTTTGTTTTACTCTTCTAACAGTGGAGCTGTGTAAGGGCTTGTTTTTGCGCACTGAGCTTATGGTTTTGTTAGTTTCGGATACTTATTTTGATTGCTTTTTAGTGCATTTCTTCATCGTTCCTTATGGGAGACCCAGACCACGGGTGTATAGCTACTGCCTCCGGAGGACACACAAAGTACTACACTCAAACGTGTAGCTCCTCCCTCCGGGCTATATACACCCCCTGGATGACAATCTAACCAGTTCAATGCTTTGTGTCCAGGAGGTCACACACACACATGCATTCTCTGATTTTTCATTTTTAAGATTTTTGATTTCAAAGATATGGAAGAAAAGCGGGTCCAGTCTGGACTCCCGGCATGTCCCTTCTCACCCCACTGTGTCGGCGGTGCTGTTAAGGTTGACTTTACAAGGCTGGAGCCTTCACATGCCGTGCTCCTTCGCAATCCTATGGGCTCTGGCTTGAAGTGGGAGCCATCACGGTTCTTTCTGCCTTGCAGAAGACCGGTCTCCATCCGCAGCCCTGTCTGGTTCCTGTCGGACGGAGCGTTTAACAGCCCCTCTCCCAGGGACTTGGCCCTGCGCCTCAAAGCTAAGTATTGAGACGCTTTTCAGGGGTCCCGGGTACATTTATTGTGGGGAGAGTGTGTTTTGTTACTTTGTTGTGATTTCCGGCCGGTTCTCTGGGTTTTTCCTGAGAACCGCGCCGACGGTGCCTGCTCGTCGGCCGCATGTAAAAATCTAGGCCCCGGCTTCAGTTGCGGCCTAGTTTCGTTTTCAGCTTCCCCTGCATGATTCACGCAGGGGACAAGTGTGGCGCCGCCCACCGGCCGTTCAGCAGAGGGGAGGACACTCCTCTCTGAGGAGATGTTTCCCTCCCCTGTATCTCTCCTTGGCCCTCCGTTTTCCCGCTCCTGGGCTAATCCCCGCCCCCCCTCCTCACTCCAGCGCCATTTTATCAGCGTCTTCACACTGATCGGCGCTGGCTGCTGCAGCTCTGCATCCTGGAAGGCAGACGCTTCACTGGGGGTCCGAGCTGTGGAATCCGGAGGGCACACACAGGGGTCATTCGGTCTGGTAAGCCACAACCTCTGGTTGTGGGCTTTTATTATACACTCTCAGGGGTCATTCTACAGGAGTGTATTATTATTATTACTGCAGAGCCTCCACCTCAGCAGCATGTCTGTCACTAGGAGCAAGAAGACTGCTAAGCTGTACGCTATATGCACTGCATGTCAGCTCATTCTGCCAGAACCGAGCACATACCCTCATTGTGAGGCCTGCTCTAACATGGTGGTGCCTCAGCATGGAGCCTTCTCAGGGGTCCCTCAGGCTGCTCCGGCACCGGTGGCTGAACCCCCGGCTTGGGTAGCATCGTTTTCTAAGGCTATCTCACAGTCCTTTGCCGACTCCATGGGACAGCTGTCCCGGACTCTGCTGACCATGCATCAGCCCCCTTCTCAGGGTGCCTCTGCTGCTCCGAGCTCTGCAGAACTCTCAGAGCAGGTGTTAGGACCCCGTCCTCCTAAACGGAGACGCAGGGACCCTTCTCCTTCCTCGTCCCACGGCTCTGATTCACAAGCTGAGGTGCAAGGCGAGGAGGATACCTTTACTGTGGGCTCAGACGCTACCTCTATGTACCCCATTGATTTATCTGAGGGTGATGCGGATGTTAGTGACTTGATTGCATCCATTAACTCCGTACTGAACCTCAATCCGCCAGTGTCAGAGGAACAAGCCTCTCTGGTAGAAATACACCAGTTTACCTCTCCTAAGAGAGCTAGGAGTACGTTTTTTAACCACTCCAGTTTTCAGACCACTGTTACCAAGCCCAGGGCCTGTCCTGACAAACGCTTTCCAAAGCGTAGTTCTGATGACCGTTTTCCCTTTCCACCAGAAGTGGTTAAGGAGTGGGCTCAGTCCCCAAAGGTGGACCCTCCGGTGTCGAGAATCTCAGCCCGGACAGTCGTATCTGTGGCCGATGGCACCTCTCTTAAAGATCCCACTGACCGCCAGGTTGACCTTCTGGCCAAATCTGTATATGAGGCGGCAGGAGCCTCGTTCTCCCCGTCTTTTGCAGCAGTATGGGCTCTTAAGGCAGTCTCTGCCTCTCTGGCGGAAATACATTCCCTCGCTAGGGACTCTATGCCCGAGATGGTTGCCTTGACCTCCCAGGCTTCGGCTTTTTCATCCTACGCCATGTCTGCCATTCTGGAGGCCTCTCACCGCACGGCGGTGGCTTCCGCTAATTCTCTCGCGATCCGCAGGATCTTGTGGCTTCGAGAGTGGAAAGCAGACGCTTCTTCTAAGAAGTTCCTTGCTGGGCTCCCCTTTGCTGGGTCCCGGCTGTTCGGTGAACAACTGGATGAAATTATTAAGGAAGCTACTGGCGGGAAGAGTACTTCCCTGCCACAAACTAAAACCAGAAGACCTGTCCAGGGCAGGAACCAGTCGAGGTTTCGTTCCTTTCGTTCCTCTAACTGGTCATCCTCTAAGCCCTCAGCTTCGTCCACTACCTCAGCCAAGGATCGTAAACCCAACTGGCGCGCGAAACCGCGTCCTCAGAAGAACGGAGGAGCCGCTGCCACTAAGGCAGCCTCCTCTTGACTATCTGGCGGCGCCAGCAACGTCCTTGGTCGGTGGCAGGCTCTCCCGCTTTGGCGACGTGTGGTTTCAACACGTCTCCGATCAGTGGGTGCGGGATATCATCTCCCACGGCTACAGGATAGAATTTTCTTCCAGCCCGCCAAACAGATTTTTTCTGTCCACTCCCCCCTGCTCTAAGGCCGCTGCCTTCTCTCAGGCCGTGGCATCCTTGCAGGCCAACGGAGCAATTGTTCCGGTTCCCGCCCGGGAACGGTTCAGAGGTTTCTACTCAAACCTCTTCCTAGTCCCCAAGAAGGACGGTTCCTTCCGGCCCATCCTGGACCTCAAGCTTCTCAACAAGCATGTTCAGGTGCGGCGCTTTCGCATGGAATCTCTGAGATCGGTCATTGCCTCAATGACCCAAGGAGATTTTCTAGCATCCATCGACATCAGAGATGCCTATCTGCATGTGCCTATTGCGGTTTCACACCAGCGTTGGCTACGCTTTGCAATCGGAGAGGAACATTTCCAATTCGTGGCTCTCCCCTTCAGGTTAGCCACAGCCCCTCGGGTATTCACCAAGGTCATGGCAGCAGTGGTTGCGGTCCTGCATCTCCAGGGGTTGGCAGTAATCCCCTACCTGGACGACCTTCTAGTCAAGGCCTCATCCAGTGCAGACTGCCAGCGGTGTGTTTCGCTCACTCTCGCCACGCTTGTTCGATTCGGGTGGCTTGTCAATCTGCCCAAGTCCACTCTGACCCCGACCCAGGAACTTACGTACCTAGGGATGCAATTCGAGACTCTGCCGGCACTTGTGAAGCTGCCCTTAGTCAAACAGCAGTCCCTTCATCTGGCGGTGCGCTCTCTGTTGAAGCCCCGCCGTCATTCCATCAGGCACCTCATGCAGGTGCTGGGTCAGATGGTGGCGTCAATGGAAGCGGTTCCCTTTGCCCAGTTCCATCTGCGTCCTCTGCAGCTGGACATTCTCCGCTGTTGGGACAAGCGGACCTCTTCCTTGCACAGGCTAGTGGCTCTGTCGCCGCAGACCAGGAGCTCTCTTCAGTGGTGGCTTCGGCCCCTCTCTCTGTCACAGGGACGCTCCTTCCTGACTCCGTCCTGGGTGATTCTCACCACGGATGCCAGCCTTTCCGGCTGGGGGGCAGTATTTCTCCACCACCGAGCACAGGGCACTTGGACTCCGTCCGAATCAGCCCTCTCGATCAATGTGCTGGAAATCAGGGCTGTTCTTCTAGCTCTCGTGGCCTTTCACCACCTGTTGGCGGGCAAGCACATTCGAGTCCAGTCAGACAACGCGATAGCGGTTGCCTACATCAATCACCAGGGCGGGACTCGCAGTCGCCTGGCAATGTTGGAAGTTCAACGAATCCTTCAGTGGACGGAGGACTCAAAGTCCACCATATCCGCGGTCCACATCCCAGGCGTAGAAAACTGGGAGGCCGATTATCTCAGCCGTCAAACCGTGGACAGCGGCGAGTGGGCCCTTCATCCGGCAGTGTTCAGGTCAATCTGCCGCAAGTGGGGCACTCCGGAAGTGGATCTAATGGCATCCCGGCACAACAACAAGGTTCCGGTTTACGTGGCTCGCTCCCACGATCCTCAGGCCTTCGCAGCGGACGCGCTGGTTCAAGATTGGTCCCAGTTCCGTCTGGCCTATGTGTTTCCCCCTCTAGCTCTCTTGCCCGGGGTTCTGCGCAAGATCAGAATGGAGGGCCGTCGGGTCATAATCATTGCTCCGGACTGGCCCAGGCGAGCTTGGTACCCAGATCTGCTCCGTCTGTCCGTAGAAATGCTGTGGCATCTCCCGAACCGCCCAGACCTTCTCTCTCAAGGTCCGTTCTTCCGCCAGAATTCTGCGGCTCTCAGATTGACAGCGTGGCTCTTGAGTCCTGGATCCTGACGGCTTCAGGCATTCCTTCTGAGGTCATCTCCACTATGACTCAGGCTCGGAAGTCTTCCTCGGCCAAGATTTACCACAGGGCTTGGAAGATTTTCCTGTCCTGGTGTCGCTCTTCCGGCCATGCTCCTTGGCCGTTCTCCTTGCCGACCATCCTGTCCTTTCTACAGTCCGGTCTGCAGCTAGGACTGTCCCTCAATTCCCTCAAGGGACAGGTGTCGGCTCTGTCGGTATTATTCCAGCGGCGTATCACCCGACTGGCTCAGGTGCGCACCTTCATGCAGGGCGCATCTCACATCATTCCTCCTTACCGGCGGCCTTTGGATCCTTGGGATCTTAATCTGGTCCTCACGGCTTTACAGAAACCCCCCTTTGAGCCTCTTAGGGAGGTTCCCTTGTTTAGACTTTCACAGAAAGTGGTCTTTCTGGTGGCCATAACTTCTCTCAGGAGAGTCTCTGATTTGGCTGCGCTCTCTTCGGAGTCACCTTTTATGGTTTTTCACCAAGACAAGGTGGTTCTCCGTCCGACTCCGGACTTTCTCCCTAAGGTGGTATCTCCTTTCCACCTTAACCAGGATATTTCATTGCCTTCCCTTTGTCCGGCCCCTGTGCATCGCTTTGAGAAGGCGTTGCATACCTTGGATTTGGTGCGGGCGCTCCGAATCTGTGTCACGCACCGCCGCTTTTAGGCGGTGCACCTCACTTTTTGTACTAACCACGGGTCAGCGCAAGGGTCTCTCGGCTTCTAAGCCGACCCTAGCTCATTGGATTAGGTTGGCCATCTCCGATGCCTACCAGCATTCTCAGGTGCCCCCACCGCCAGGGATTAAGGCGCACTCGACCAGAGCTGTCGGTGCCTCCTGGGCTTTCAGGCACCAGGCTACGGCTCAGCAGGTTTGTCAGGCTGCCACTTGGTCTAGTCTGCACACCTTTTCGAAGCACTACCAAGTGCATGCTCATGCTTCGGCAGATGCGAGCTTGGGCAGACGCATCCTTCAGGCAGCTGTCGCCCACTTGTGAAGATAGGTTTTGCCTACTTCTCAGTTTTGGTTATTTCCCACCCATGGACTGCTTTGAGACGTCCCATGGTCTGGGTCTCCCATAAGGAACGATGAAGAAAAAGAGAATTTTGTTTACTTACCGTAAATTCTTTTTCTTATAGTTCCGACATGGGAGACCCAGCACCCTCCCTGTTGCCTGTTGGCAGTTCTTGTTCCGTGTGTTTCACCGGCTGTTGTTGTAGACAGAGGTTCCGGTTTTTCCGAGTTTTACTCTATCTCTACTTATGGGTGGATGTCCTACTTCAGCTTTTGCACTGAACTGGTTAGATTGTCATCCAGGGGGTGTATATAGCCCGGAGGGAGGAGCTACACGTTTGAGTGTAGTACTTTGTGTGTCCTCCGGAGGCAGTAGCTATACACCCGTGGTCTGGGTCTCCCATGTCGGAACTATAAGAAAAAGAATTTACGGTAAGTAAACAAAATTCTCTTTTTTGCGGGGAGGTTTCTCAGTGTTTATATTGGTAAAGGGAATCTGTCAGCAGTTTTTTGCTATATCATCTGAAAGAAGCATAAGTCTATGTGCCCACGCTGTGGAACATATGCGTAATTTGCCGCGATTTCTTTTTTTGCGGAAATTCCGTAGATTTTTCAAAAATCCGCAGTACAGCGAGTCCCCAGCCATTTCTATGGCATTTTGGAACTGCTGTGCCCATGCTGCGTTTTTTTTCCGCAGCGGAAATAATGCAGATTTCCTTGCAGAAAAATCTGCAGCATGTCAATTATTCCTGCGGATTTTTCCGCAGGATCCCATACTTACCTGCCTTGATAGCAGACACCGGAGTCACTTCTTCCGGTGCAGAGGAGCGCGGTGGAGCCAGGAGCAGGAGGTGGGCGGGGGCTGCACAAGCTTTGGTCATGTGACAGCCGGAGCTAGTTCAGGCCCGCCCACCTTCTCCTGCACAGTGCAGACACGGCCGGAAAGTGAAGTGCTGCATGATGGAAGTATGAACTCCCCGATCACTCAGCACTTGTTCTGCATTGAGGATGCAGTGCCGAAGCCATGGTACTGTATCCTCAATGCAGAATGACCGCAGGACATTCTGTAATACAACCACAGCATTGAAACAGACAAAGTTGTGCTGCGGTTTTCTGGGAGCTCCTGCGGATATATCCGCAGGACACTTTCCCCGTGGGCACATAGCCTAAATAAAGCAAGAAAGCCTGATCTCAGCAGTGTATCACTTAGGCTAGGTTCACATTTCCGTTGTTTTGCATCAGTCACATGCGTTGCTTGACGCTTGTGACTGATGCGTTGTACAACGGGTGACAAGAATTGGAATTCATTGTCCTGAGAAAGCGGTTTCCGTTGTAAAACGAAAAAGAGAACGTTCAGCTTATCGTTCACAATTGCCGGCCGCCGGCTTTTGAGAGCTATCACCTGATCTCCCGGCGGCCGGCTAATGAGAGCGATCAGATGATCTCCCGGTGGTTGGCTATTGTCAACGATCAGCTGATCGCTCACAGAAGGCGGCTGCCAGGCGATCAGCTGATCGTTCGGCCGCCGAGAGAGAGCCTGCACAGCGAAATCAAAAGGATTCCGCTGCTCAAAAAACGTTACATGCTGCGTTCCTGGCCCCCGACGGTCACTCGTTCCATGACTGATCATTCGGGCGGCGGATGCAACTCAAGGGCATCAGTCACAATCCGCCGCTCATACAAGTATATGGAAAACAATGGAATCCGCCAAACTGATTGCGTTGTTTATCAGAGCGGCGGATTGTGACTGATCATAAACAACGGAAATGTGAACCTAGCCTAACTGGGCTGCTTGGTGTAGTTTTCATAGAGTATCTGTTTTGTGTGATAACCCTGCCCACACCCGTAACTGGCAACTTCCTGTGTACACTGTACATTGTGAGCAAGCTGCCAATCAGTGTTGTGGGTGGGGTAACACAGATTAGTGGCTTTTGCATGCACTGTTGCCCTGTACTCTTGCTGGGAAAATGCTGATTGCATTGAAACTACAACACACAGGCTAATAAGTGACACATCCCTGGAATCAGGCTCTTGTGCCCTAAATTATGCTGCTCACAGATTAAATAGTAGAAAATCTGCTGACCGATTCCTTTTTTTAATATCTTATTTGAAACTGTGTTCTTCTGATCACTTAATCCTTTCCCTACCATGGACGTATACTACAGTTCAAAAGGTTAAGGTCACTTACATATTTCCTTATTTTTGAAAGCAAAGCACATTTTTTTTTTCCAATGAAGCTAACATTAAATTAAACAGAAATACACTCTATACATTGTTTATGTGGTAAATGGCTATTCTAGCTTTAAACGTCTGGTTTTGAATGCAATATCTACATAGGTGTGTAAAGGCCCATTTCCAACAACCACCACTCCAGTGTTCTAATGGTATATTGTGTTTGCTAACTGTGTTAGAAGGCTAATGGATGTTTAGAAATCCCTTGAAAACCCTTGTGCAAGTATGTTAGCACAGCTGAAAACAGTTTTGCTAATTAGAAAAGCTATAAAACTGACCTTCCTTTTGAGCTAGTTGAGAATCTGGAGCATTACATATGTTGGTTCCCTTAAACTCTCAAAATTGCTAGAAAAAGAGAACTTTATGTGAAACTCCACAGTCTATTCTTGTTCTTAGAAATAAAGGATATGCCATGTGAGAAATTGCCAAGAAACTTAAGATTTGTTACAACAGTGTGTACTACTCCCTTCAGAGGAGAGCAACACAGGCTCTAACCAGAATAGAAAGAGAAGTGGGAGGCCCCGCTGCACAACTGAGCAACAAGACAAGTACATTAGAGTCTCTAGTTTAAGAAATCGACGCCTCACAGGTCCTCAACTGGCAGCTTCTTTAAATAGTACCCGCAAACCGCCAGTGTCAACGACTACAGTGAAGAGGCGACTCCAGGATGCTGGCCTTCAGGGCAGAGGGGCAAAGAAAAAGGAAAAGATTAAAATAATATAAGCAAAAGAACACAGACATTAGACAGAGGAAGATTGGGAAAAAAGTGTTCTGGACAGACAAATCGAAGTTTGAGGTGTTTGGATCACATAGAAGAACATTTGTGAGACGCAGAACTACTGAAAAGATGTTGGAAGAGTGTCTGACGCCATCTGTCAAGCATGGTGGAGGTAATGTGATGGTCTGGGGATGCTTTGGTGCTGGTAAAGTGGGAGATTTGTAAAAGGGATTTTGAATAAGGAAGGCTATCACTCCATTCTGCAATGCCATGCCATACCCTGTGGACAGCGCTTGATTGGAGCCAATTTAATCCTACAACAGGACAATGACCCAAAGCACTCCAAATTATGCATGAACTATTTAGGGAAGAGGCAGGCAGCTGGTATTCTGTCTGTAATGGAGTGGCCAGCCCAGTCACCAGATCTCAACCCTATTGAGCTGTTGTGAGAACAGCTTGACAGTATGGTATACAAAAAGTGCTCATCAAGCCAATCCAACTTGTGGAAGGGGGGAAGCATGGGGTGAAATATCTCCAGATTACCTCCGCAAATTAACAGCTAGAATGCCAAAGGTCTGCAAAGCTGGAATTGCTGCAAAGGAGCATTCTGCGACGAAAGCAAAGTTTGAAGGAGAAAATTATAATTTCAAGTACAAATCATTATTTCTAACCTCGTCAATGTCTGGACTATATTTTCTATTCATTATGCAACTCATTTGATAAATAAAAGTATGATTTTTCATGGAAAAGACAAAACTGTCTGGGTGACATCAAACTTTTGAACGGTAGTGTATACATCTTAGATTGAAGGTAATTACCAACCTAGGATGTATATGTACATCCTAGCAATCACCTAGTCATCGGCACTGTTCCAGTTGCAATTGCCCCTGGGGATTCAGCTTTACCAACAGCTGAGCCCTGGACCTCACAGTGCCCATGCGGTCCCTGGCTGTTTAACTCCCTAAATGCCGTGAGTAATATAGATCACAGCTCTTAGGGGATTGGGAGAGGGATTGTGTCCTCAACTCCAATCAGGACCCCCCGCGATGTAATCTCACAGGCCGGATCGTCGTCATGGTGACCCAAGATCGTCATGAGATCCACAGATGCCTGTTAACCCTTTAGATCACGCTATCAAATACTGACCGCACAATTTAATTAGCCATGGCTGGGATCGCGCTGTTCCCTGCCACCATCATCAGCCCTGTAGCGCAATGCTTTGGTGTTGCCATGTTAGCGCGGGCTAGGCTGATGACCCCTGATACTACCATGACTCACTTCCTGTGAGAGCCGAGAGAGCCTTGGCACTCACAGGAAAGCAGCACTTCTGCTGATCAGAGTGATACTGCTCTGATCAGGAGAAATGCAAAGACGATTGGGCTGTGCGGTGATAAAGTCCACTAGGGTGACTAGTAAAGTTCAAATTACCCCCCTTTCGCACCATTGAAAATTAAAATCGTTAAAAAAATATACACACATTGGGCATTTCTAAATGCAGTGATACCAAATCTATCAAAATATTAACTTACTTAATCTGATTGGAATTATTTTCTCGTTACGCCGTTTACCAAATACCAAAACTATGTTTTTGGTTGCTGCAATTTCAATAACAGGTGATCAAAATGCAGCATCTCCACAAAAATGGTAAAAAACGTCAGCTCAAGATCCAAAAGATAAGCAGTCATTGAGCCCCAGATCGTGACAAAATGAGAATGTCGTGGGTCTCAGAAAATGGCGCCAAAAGCACTATTCTATATATTTTTATTTTTTTTTTAATTTTTTTTTTTGGGATGAACTTCTGAATTTTTTAACCTCTTAGATAACAGTAAAAATGTACGTTTGGTACCTGCAAACTCGTACTGATGTGAGTCATCACAATGACATGTCAGTTTTACCATATAGTGAACACTGAATAAAAAAATCCCCAAAACAATTGTGCAATCGCACTTTTTTTTGCAATTTCACAGTACTTGGAAATTGTTTTCTGTGTTCCAGTACACTATATGGTTAAACTCATGCTTTCATTCAAAAGTACAACTCGTCCTGCAGAATATAAGCCCTCATACGGCAATATTGCTGGAAAAGTAAAAAAAGTTATGGCTCTCGGGAGAAGGGGGAGGAAAAGAAATGGAAAATCGCCTAGGGGTGAAAAAGATAAATTAGATGGATTAAGAATGAATGGTCAAGAACCATAAAATATTTAGCTTATATATAGAAGTACAATTGAGACCGTAATGTGTTGTTTAAAATATTATTTTACTGAATTATTCATTAAAATATACAGTGTGTGTGTGTGTGTGTGTGTGTGTGTGTGTGTGTGTGTAATATATATATATATATATATATATATATATATATATATATATATATATATATATATATATATATATATATATATATATATATATATATATATATGTATATATATATATATATACATATACATATACATATACAGTGGTACCTTGCTTAACGAGTAACCCTCTTAACGAGAATTTCGCTTAACAAGCAGAGCTTTCTGTAAATTTGTAACCCGCTTTACAAGAAAGCTTTGCTGGACGAGCGAAATCCTCACCTCACACACTTCCGGTTTCGTCCATCCACCACACTCTGACCCGCACTTGCAGTCCACACAAACACACACATGTACGCACAAACACACACGCACGCACACACATACAGTATTATGCTCACCTTACCTTCGTTCCACTGCCGGCCTCATGGTTCTTGTAGTTCCCGGGTACATTGTGATGTCCTCGCGGCGAACTACAAGACCCAGGAGGCCTGCGATGGAACGGAAGGTAAGGTGGGCATATAATATAACATAATATGTTTACCTTTCATTTCATCGCCGGCCTCCTGGGTGCTGTAGTGCGCCACTGCGCTCCAGTCCACGCTGTGTTTCTGCATCCATAGCGACGAGGGAGGAACTTCCTGTCACCACTAATGAAAGGCAGAGTGCTGGCCAATCAGAGGCAAGCGGCTCTGCCTTTGACGTCAGCGCTCTGGCCGGGAAGTTCCTGCCTCGTCGTTATGGTAACGCGTTACACAGCCCGGCCCCGTACCAGAGAACAAGTCCCAGCAGACCGGCGATGGAACGGAAGGTAAGGTGAGCATATAATATGTGTGTGTGCATGCGTGCATGTGAGTTTGTGTGTCTTTGTGCATGTGTGGAATGATAGAATAGGGGACCAGGATGGGACATTTTAGAAGTTGTGGAACGGATCGTCAGCATTGCAATGATTTCCTATGGGAAATCTTGCTCTGCTGAACGAATACCTTGATTAACAAGCACAGTCCCAGAACGGATTGTTCTCGTTAAGCAAGGTTCCACTGTGTGTCTGTGTCTGTGTGTGTGTGTGTGTGTGTGTGTGTGTGTGTGTATATATGTAAGTGTGTGTATATATGTATGTGTATGTATATATGTATGTATGTATATATATATATATATTATTATATATTATGTAAAAAGTTGTTTAATTACTACACACAAATAGCCACTAGGTGGCACCACATGACCATGATACAGAATACTTATTGGTTGTAATATAAAGTTAATGGCAAATGTATGAATACATTTTGGATATGGCATGAGAAAACCATGCAGTCAATTAATCATACATAACACACGAAGTAACAGCCAATAAATTAAATAACAATATCTGTATCAGGGAGAGCAGTGCCACAACCCCAACACATGTGTCTTCTTCCCCCTGTGAACAAGCGTAAGTGTTTTGTTTTAATTCTCTGTGTCTGTTGAGTTTTTCCCCCCAGATATTAAAAAAAAAAAAGATGGCTTTGTTGGACTATGGCAAGCTGCATGTTTTGGGTTTGTGGTTTTTTTTGTTTTGTTTTTTTTTTGTTTTTTTTTTAAGTGGGAAAGTTTCAGGGAGTATTGATTTGAAATATGTTTTTTTTTCTTTATTACTGAGTTAGTAATGAGCGTGTCTGTATATTTGTTTTACACCAGCTAAGCTTGCCAGTGATGCAGTGTTAGCCCGGCAGCTACAGGCTGAAGAAGATAGGAGGAGAAGAGTAGAGGAGTCGGAGCAAGAGAAAGCAGAATTCCAGAAATTACAGGTACTCAGGTTTCCTTAGTCTTATATTATAATGAAATCATGAATTAATAAGCTCTAAAGCAGGTGTCCCCAAACTGCGGGCCGCATGCAGCCCCCTGAGGCCATTTATCTAGCCTCCGCCGCACTTCCAGAGAGGGGCACCTTTTTGGTCAGTGAGAGAAGCACAGGACAGTAGCGGAACAATCGGGGTCACCATTGTGACCGGCTGTGTGGGTTCAGGGGGCCTGAGGACCTCAGCCAGTGGCACATCAGCAATGGCTGCAGGCCTGTGGAGGCTGTGGAGCCTGGCATCGGGCCCCCCCCCCAGCGGGCCCCCTGCCGGGGATTGCACTTTCAATTTTATCTGCATCGTAGGGTACATAATAATATATGTGTATTATAATGTATAGGGAGTGTATTAAAATATATGGAGAACTATGGGGAGTGTATTCTAATGTATAGAGGATTGAGATGCATTATAATGGATATTATATCATCGGGATATCTGAGTATGGGAAAGATGGGTGCTGAGGGAAAGAGGCGAGCCAAGTGTCAGTGTAATTATTCTGCACCCTGAAGGGGGCTCAGTTCCAAACTTTGCATCGGGGCCCGTTGAACTCTAGTTACACCACTGCTCCTGGAGTACAGTATGTGACAGCGCCGCTCACGTGCAGTACTACTTTCGTTGACGCAGGACGCACGCGTAACAGAGCAACTCAACAGTTTCAATGTGCAACTTCAAGGAAAAGGGAAGCTCATCTGTGATATGCAATCACATGTGAAAGCATTTGAAGTAAGACTAGGCCTCCTTATCAAACAAGTGAAGGCGGAAAATTCCTGCCATCTCCCCTTAACTCAAATCTGTTAGTGGAAAAACCTTGATTGCATTCCCAAAAGAAATGTGTGGATTCACTGGAAAAGTTACAAAAGGAGTCCCAATTCAGATTTAAAGAAGCTTCATCTCCATGATCAGGACATACAGCTTTTCCGTAACCCATTTTTTATTGACATTGAAAATGTGGATACAATTTACCAAATGGACCTGGCTGAATTGTAGAATTGTGACTCTCTGAAAGACGCATTCAAGTCAAGCAGTTTGCCTAATTTCTTTGCATCTCTCCCCTCTGAGACATAATCTCAAGAACCATGCACTTCAAAATGGCAATCATCTATGGCAGCACATATGTCTGTGAACAGACTTTTTCCAGAATGAAACATCTGAAATCTCCAACCAGATCTATACTAACTGATGCACACTTTCATCACTTCTTACGGCTAGCAGTGACAAATATGGAACCGGACATTGACCATCTCATTAGCCAAAAGCAGGCCCATAGTTCCCATTGAAATACTGATCATTTTGTTGATTTAAATTCACTTGTTCTTTATTTTAAATATCATTTTTGTTCCCGTTTTGTTTTTTTACTTTAAAGTAAGATATGTGCAGTGTGCTTAGGGATTTGTTCATATATTTTTTTTTTTAATAGTCCGGCCCTCCAACGGTCTGAGGGACAGTGAACTGGCCCCCCGTGTAAAATGTTTGGTGACCCCTGATCTAAAGATTGTGATGGTTGTTAAAGGGAACCTGTCAGGTGCAGTATGCACCCAGAACCACGAGCAGCTGATCAGAATGCTGGGCACTCTCGGTCATGGGCAGTATGAAGCCGGGTGTAAGCGTCCCAGTAGTGTAATGACAAAAACATTTTTTTTATGAAACCATGTGCAATCGAGGAACTTTTATGGGTAATTTAAGAATAAGTATTGCTTTTTTTTTGTTTTTTAAAAAAAGTTCCCCCTTTCATTCAAATGAAATAAGGCAACAATTATTTCCCCCCCCCCAAAAAAAAGGACATGCAATTTTGCATTATTGTAATGATAATAGTAATAACTAAGCAACTTTTATTATTCGTTTTTTAACAAATACGGTATAAAACAGTTAATTATAAGTACAATATGTGCAAAAGAAGTGTTTAAAAATTATTTTTTCCTATGAATTTTAGATTCAAAAATTTAAATTTTTTTCGATTTCGCATGTAGTTCCTCCATCAGTTTTACAGCACGTTCAGCATTTTGGTTAGATCTGTGAATGTCAATTAATGACTCCTCGACCAACCAGTGCGCCTTCAAACACTTAATTGGCTTCTTGCACTTTGTCTTGGTGAGTGAGGTTAACAGTTCATTGAAGGACGCTTCGTTGTAGTGTTGCGACTGGAACCAGGCATTTTCCCATTCATAGCAGATGAAGTCGCATGCTATACCGAGGACGTGGCGCCACTTTGGTATCAGAAAAACTGTTATTACAGCATATACAGCTCGCGAGTTCCATCTTGCCATGTGTAGGTTTGGGAGTTTCTTCCAACTGATTCGAGGCCAACGTGATGTTGTTTTGTAATGACGATATGCCTGACATAGTTCATATAAGAACTTGAAATCATCTCGCCATTCAGGATTCTCATAATCTGTTGCAACTTGGTGGTAATCAATCTGAAGTGAGGCATAGTTTTCTGGTAATTTGTCAATGAAGAAAGAATTGAGTTCTGGTTTCTTCGTTGACTCTGGAATAAGGAAATTCATGACGTGCTTCAGTAGAAGGTCGAGTACATGATGTTGACAGCCAATGTATTCTGGCTTCTGAAAGCCCTTTCTCAAGACATCATCCTGTATCAGCGTTACAATCCCGTTCAAACGACCAGTATTTACTGCTGCCGTGTTGCAGATTATCATGCGAATATTTTCCCAAGCGTCGTATTCATCAATTCGCTGATGTAGTTCCTTGTGAATAGCTATGGCAGAACCATTCTCACATTTCAGAATACCGAGTTTGATTTCGGTTGTGGTATTTTTCAGCAGAACTAATGATACTCTTCCCCTTGGATTCTTTTACAATCGAAGTGGAGACAATAAGGATCTTTGCTTTGAAGTTTTTCAAAAATTTTGGTTTTCATTTTCTATCCTTCTGAGATTATTCGTCTCCAGACACCCGACTGACTTGGAACCGGTACATCATGACCTTGTTCAGCAATGGTTGAACGCACTTTATTTGCTTTGTGTCGAAATGTTGTTTTTCAGTACCAGTAAACTCACTGTTGTAGTGCTTGCTTTTTTTTGTATTTCGGTGTGCGTTCAGGAGAAGATGACGCAGAAGAAGAGGTTGGCTTTGGAGTCTTGGATAAAGATTCAGAGACAGTATCATGCATGGGTTGCGATTGCGAAGTGCTGGCTTGAGCTTGAAATATTAATAGTCGGATTCGTTTTCTTGGATGAATTGATTCCAAAGGAGCTTGTTTGAGCGTCGAATAACCAACCTTGCCTCCACTCTCAACTTGCCTCAGGTAGAGCTCTTTATCCTCTGAGTTTTTCCATTCTCCATTAACGTTGGTGACATCAAATAACTGAGAAAGTGTTGCAGTGAATTTATCAGAAGGTTTCTTTTTGTTTTTGTCATTTAGATCAATCAGACGATTGAGTTTCTTTCTGATGAGTGCACTGGATAAAAGTGGGAAGTCTAGAGTTTCCCTCCAGAGCAATTCTATATCCATTATCATATTTTTTATTTGATCCAGTCGCCGTTTCTCGCTGTTGAACAGAAAACTGAAGTTTCCAAGAATTTGGCAGTTCGTTGGCATCCGCGGGGCATTGGAGAGCTTTTCAACATATGGAATACTTGGATTCAAAAAAATCGTTTTTTTTTTTTTTAAATTTTGAAATGAAAAAAAGGGGGAACTTTTTTGAATATTTTACAAATTTGATGATACTAATGTCATTTGAATGCAATTGTTCCTCGAATGTAAGGGGTTTCATTTTCATTTTGCAAAATTTTTAAAATAGTCATCACACTAGAGTCCCAGCTTCAGAGAGGTCTACTGCGCATGACCGGAAGTGCCAGGTATTCAGATCAGCGGTGACAGCGGTCACTGGTACGTGCGGCACTGCTGGGGATGATGCATTGATTAGCATGTCAGTACGCCCCTGTGGGCGTGCTACCATGCTAAGAGGGTGGATTGAGCGCAGGAACTAACGCCCTTGTTACTAGTCCCTCGCCTCATTAGCATATTGTAAATGATCTGTTGAAATACTTTTTCTAAAGATCCCTTTATCTATCCTACTAGTTACAGGGATGGCTAGGCAGGGATTAGCAATCTGCACCCAGAACTGCTCCTGGTTCTGGGTGCATATTGCACATGACAGGTTCCCTTTAAGCGCATCTAGATAAAATAACTAAGTTATCAACAGAAAACACATTTTTCCTCCTTTGTAATTTGCTAAAATCCATGTTTTAGTAGCAGTTTTGGAGGTCTGTTATTGCGGATCATCCATTTAAAAATTTAAATTTGGTTTTGTTTTTAGTTGTAGAATTTTACTATGAACATCTTAAAATATTGGGGGCATGGCTTGGTGGTGAATCTAGGAGAGATGTTAGAAATCCTTAGTGAATAGGCTAATGCTAGAGCGTCAAAAAAATGTAGTTGTACTTAAAGGGAACCTGTCGCCAGGTTTTTCCCATATAAAGTAATGCCACCACCTATATACCCTTTATATACAGTATTCTAAGATGTTGTTTATATGAGTTCCCAAGCCGCTCTGTATAGCAAAGATCTTTTATTAAAATCTCCTAAGGGGCAGTAGGGTACAATGAGCGTCTCTGATCTTGATCCGCCGCCTCCTCTCTTCTTGCCATCGCTGACCTTACCTGCTCTGTGTGGATAACTCTTCCTACGTCATATACCCAGTGTCCTCTATTGTGCTCCTGCATACATGCACTTCTCTCTCTGAGGGAGATCAAAGTATTGTAGTGCGCAGGCGGTCTTTGACTTTTCTTTGCACATGCGCACTGCAATACTTTGTTCTACCCTGAATAGGGCAGAGAGAAGTGCGTGTACACAGTAGACAATGGAAGCCTCTGTGTGGCTGATGTAGAACCCTTCATTTACATGAAACAAGAAGAGAGGAGGCGCTGGATCTAGACCAGCAACGCCCATCGGACCGGACCACCCCGCAGGTGATTATAATAAAAAAGAGTTTTTATGTTATACAGATTGGCCTGGGCTCTTATATACAGTATTCTGGTGGTGGCCACAACTTATAGTAAAAAACCTGGTGACAGAATCCCTTTAAAGAGGAGTTGCATATAATATACGGTATTGATTTTTTACAATGGTAGATATCTTTTCAATTAAGTATACTGAGGTTTTGTTTTATTGTTTTCCTTCACTCACTAGAGACAGATTGGCCTAGATAATTCAGCAGGTTATCAACAACAGTCTGTGCAGAATCGAGAAAGGGCAGTTGGAAGAGGACGAATGCATCCTATTGAATTTCGCATGCAAAAAGCGGAAATGATGGAGTCTTTAGCAACGGGTGTAGACGATGGCAGAACAAAGACTACAGGTTGGTCCTGGTAATTCTGCTGTAAGACATTTTTTGGGGAACCAAAATAGCGCTTCTATAGTTTCATAGACATAAAAATGTTTTCAGCTCTATTACTCTGCAAAAAAGGAGAGAAGGAGGTTAAATACCACTTAACCGAGTTATATAAAATGAAGATCAATTGAAGAGCAATAATGTGATTTTATTATTCTACACATTTCAGAGTGAATAGATCCCTCTTCAGCTAAAATTAGAGCTTAATTAAGCAAGCAAAAAGCACATCATTGATTTATCAAAAAACTAGTGTTGATATGCATAAAATGCATGGAAGAATTGCCTTATACAGATACAATTAACCTTAGAAGAAATATTCTGTACCACAGTAAAGATTTGGAAATAAATAAAATAACATTTTATTCATACATGGGGAAAAAAACAAATACACGCCCCATGTCATTTCATCTTTTCAGCTAGGGGGACATCTCTCCTGCAGGGAGATCTGAATGGCTCACACTGACACCACCTCCCTAACCCTGGTACATCACGGAGCAACCAGATCTAATGCCTTCTAGTTGCAGAGCATATATGCATGCTCTTATGTCCTCCAATTAGTCATCAAAAAAGAGAAATTTTATGGTAAATGCAGAAATCCAATTTTTCAACAATTTTAACAACTAAAGCGTTTTCTGGTGCAAAAGTTGTCGCCAATGTGGCTTAATTCTACGTATTCATTTGTAAAGTTGATTGTTATACATTTGTATCCCCGACCTTCTGTGTCCTCCCCATTATCTTGTAGACTGTGAGCCCTTAACTTGTTTCTGTACCAGTCTATCAGTGTTAGAAAATACAGATATAAATTTCAGCAAACCATCTATGTGGTCCCTTCTCTTGTACGGCACCATAGAATCATTGGTGCTTTATAAATAAAAAATAATGTAGTGGACAGTGTAAGGAGATTTTAGTGGTCTTTTTAAAGGTTATATGTTATATAACGATAAAGGTCATATTATGTTATTTATTCACTGTGTTGTGGTAATGGTAGTGGACATTGCGTAACGATATTATTATGGTTTTGTATAGTAGTGATTTTAGTAATACAGTGGAACCTTGGTTTACGAGCATAATCCGTTCTGAGAGTGTGCTCGTAAACAAAGTTGCTCGTCTAGTAAAGCAAAATTCCCCATAGGAAATAATGGAAACTCAGACAATTCGTTCCACAACTTGTAGCAATGCCCTATCCTGGTCCCCTATTGTGCCATTCCACACATGCGCACACAAACACACATATTATGCTCACCTATCCTCTGTTTCCTCGCTGGCCTCTTCCCTAATTCTTGTAGTCCGCAGTTATGTGTATCCGGTAACCATCGCAACCGATGTAGGAGCTTCCGCTGTCAGCGCTTCAGCAGCTGACGTCATATGCATGAGCCGCTTGCCTCTGGGAAGCACTGACAGAGGCAGCTCCTGACCTGCGTCGGTCGCAATGGTTACCGGATCCACATACCTGCGGACTACAAGAACCAGGGAAGAGGCCGCTGAGGGTTCAGAGGGTAGGTGAGCATAATGTGCTCGTGTTTGTGCGGACTGCAAGAGCGGTTCAGAGCGCGGTGAAAGTACGGAACTGGAAGTGTGTGCGATGAGTATTTGCTCGTACAGCAAAGCATTGCTTGTAAACAGAGTTACAAATTTACAGCAAGCTTTGTTCATATAGCGAAATACTCGCACACTAAGGTAAACCGAGGTTCCACTGTATTGGTCTTTGTATAGTGCGTTTTAGGGTTGGCAGTGGTATACTATAATTATATAATGTGTAGGTCATTTTTCAAGTGGTGGGTAGGTCGGATGGTGAGATGTACTTTGGGGCTTGGGCCTCTGATTTTTTTATGACCTTTGCAACACCCCTGGTGACCACCAATGTGTCTTAAAACTGACCTTATATAGAGGTATAAGTGAATAGCATCCTCCAATGGGTGAAAATGCAGCAGCTGTATACTACAGCTGACACAATGCTGCATCAGTCATATCATGGCTATTTAACCCCTTAGATACAATATGATACACTTTATTGATCCCAAGGGAAATTGTACCACAGCAGCACTCATAGACATGAAATGTTTAATTTAACATAACAGTAGAATTAACAGAAGAATGTCAGACATTACTAATATTAATGACGGGTCATACAGAAATGGTAAACCAATAAACAACATTCACTTTGATGATTTCACATTTGGCTAAATGTTATGCCCATAGCAGTTGGCACAAACGATTTCCTGTATCTTTCCTTCTTACACCTTGTAGTATTAGACGGTTACTGAAGGTGCTCCTGTGTCTCATGAGGAGCAGCTCCTATAATGGGTGTGCATTGTTCATTATCGCCGTATATGTGTTCTGAATTCTTTTCTCCACTACCTCCTCAAGTGTCAAGATGGCAGCCCACCTCCGAGCTTACCTTGTTGATGAGCTTATTAGCATCACTACTTCCCCAGCATACGATTTAAAAAAAGATGGCACTTTCCATTACGGACTGGTGGAACATTTCTAACATTTTACTGTACACATTAAATGACCTTGTTGTAACTAGTTAGCATGGCATCAACCCACAAAATCCGACACCACCCTTCTATATTCCTCATCACTCTGCCCTCCATAACACATCCAACTACGGAGAATTTTTGAAGGCGGTAAATATCAGATTAAGGCTACTATCACGTTTTCGACTTTTTTCATTTTATGACTGATGCAACTGATCCTTCGCATATAGTGGTAAAAATGATGCGACAGATCCTGTGAAAAAAAGGATCCGTTGTACAATTTTTTTTTTTTTTTTTGTTTTACCTTGGAAAGGTTATGCACTATAGAAAAACCATATGAACACATCGGGAAGAGAGAGAGACACAGATCAATCGCTGTCCGTTTTTTGACGACCACAAAAAACGTTACATTCTGCATTGCTTCCGCCTGGCAGTCATTAGTTCCAGAACTGATCCGTCGCACGACGGATGCAATGTAGGGCCATCAGTCACAATCCGTCCTTAATACAACTCTATGGGGGAAAAAATGAATCCTGCAAAATATTTTGCAGGATGCCGTATATCCTCAAGGCGACGGATTGTGACAGATGCAAAAAAACGCAAGTGTGAAAGCAGCCTTATACTGAAAATCTGCGGCATATAGCGTGAATAGAAAGGGCACCAGCACTGTTCCCTGATGGGCACCTACCAGCTCAATAATCTGCCAGACACAGTCGCTCTTATCTGTACAAACTGCGGCCTGTCTGACAGTCAGTTATCCACTTTGTCATCCCCTCCTCCACCTCCATATCTTTCACCTTTCTGCAAAGTAAAAGTGGCTGTAAGGTAGTAAACGCACTAGAGAAAAAGTGCATTGTGCTCAAAGTGGTTCCATCATTGTCCACAAATGAATGTACTGTATGTAACGGAGATATAACAGCATCGTCCACTCCCAATCTATTCTGGTAAGCAAATTGTAGGGGGGTCAGCAGAAGCCCTTAGGCCTAAGACACACGGCGTGAAAATCGGAGCGAGTGTGATGCGATAAAACATCGCATTCCACTTGGACCAATATTAACCTATATGCCAGCACCCATCAGCGAGTATTTTCTCAGCCCTAATCGGACCGAGAAAACATTTGCAGCATGCTGCGGGTACAATGTGAGTCTGAGGCGAGAGAAACATCGCACTGCACTTGCAGTACACCGGTGTACTGCGAGTGCAGGGCAAGAATGGCAATAGCTGGCTACGGAGGAGAGAGGGAGATAAGTCCCTTCTTCCCCTTCTCAGTGCCGGCCCGTCCCCCACAGCTGAGGTCCGATCGCATGATTGGACCTCAGTCGCAGTCACACTCGCATGATACTCAGGTGTGCTGCCACCGTGAGCCGAGTGTCATGCGAGGATCGCAGTAATCCCCGTGTGGCCCCGGCCTATCCCTGAGACTCAAGTGAGCAAGTACTAATCTTTCCAGAACTACATAGCATGCGATGTTAAGGCTAAAACACTATAGTCATTTTAGGGATGCAGGAGAAGTAGTATTACGCTGGATACATACTCTTTGTTTTTGCGTTTTTTTTCTTGCAGATTTTAATCAATACTGCAAGGAAAAACATATCTCAGCATAGTCTATAGATTCCTAATGTTGCAGATTTTTCCTTGTAGATGTTTGTACAGATTTATGTCAATTGTTTCAGCGTTTCTCCCAGTGTTGTCCCTATACTCAGTGCATATAAACACTGCAAAAAATGCAGATTTTTGCCACAGCGGTTTTCCTGTCACGAGATGCAGCCTTATGTGCAGAAAAAAAATCTGCTATGTGGGCACATTCCCTTAGGTACCGGAACCAGACAGGAAGTCTTCCAAAACACCAGAGATTGTATGCTCCGGATAGATAGGTACAGAAAGACCGTACAGTTTACACACACTTCAAGAACACATGGACTGAGTCTGTCAGGCTCCACTGCTTGGCCTATTTTTAGTTTCCTAAATTGTCCCCTTGCATCATTTTGGGAGACTGAGAGCAGTCTGTTCATCCCCCAATATCAATGTTGCAGATGGTTCCTCCGATCCATCATCTTTCTCTGTTGGCACGCCACATGTATTGCAGAATCTGTTGAAAAACTCATTTCAATTCATTTCCTTAGCCCTGTCCAGTCCCTCCTGTTTTGAGTGTATTTATTGATAACTATATATAATAGCAAGTAAACAGCTAGGTTTTCAATGATGTTTGGAAAGTTATATTGCCTTTTTGTTTTTTAACAGCCAAGATTACCAGTGATGCAGTGTTAGCCCGGCAGCTTCAGGCTGAAGAAGATAGGAGGAGAAGAGTAGAGGAGTCGGAGCGAGAAAAAGCAGAATTCCAGAAATTACAGGTATTCAGGTTTCCTTGGTCTTATAATGAAATCATGAACAACAACAATAATTCCAAAGGACACATAATCACATGAAATTATAGAACCAAATAAAGTTCAAGTGAACAATCAAGGCCCATAAGCCACTCCATGTAACTACTCCGATAAGACAAAGGGAGTCGCAGGAACATATGCCTAAAAATTGTTTTTATTGAAATACACATTAAATGGACAAGTGCCATATACAGTGGGGGGGATTATTTAGTTAGCCACCAGTTGTGCAAGTCCTCCCACTCAAAAAGAAGTCCTGTAATTGACGACATAGGTAGACCACAACTATGAGAGACAAAATGAGAAAACAAATCCAAAAAACAAATCACCTTTTCTGATTTGGCAAGATTTTTTTTTTTGCAAATTAAGTTGGAAAATAAGTATTTAGTCACCTAAAAACATGCAAGATTTCTAGCTCTCTTAGACCTGTAACTTCTTCTTTAAGAGGCTCCTCTGTCCTCCACTCATTACCTATAGTAAACCTGTTATCAGTATAAAAGACACGTGACCACAACCTCAAACAGTCACACTCCATACTCCACTATGGTGAAGACCAAAGAGCTGTTGAACGACACCAGAAACAAATAGGCAAGCAGCTTGGTATGATGAAATCAACTGTGGGAGTAATAATAAGAAAATGGAAGACATACAAGCCAATGGATAATCTCCCTTGATTTGGGGCTCCATGCAAGATCTCACCCCATGGGTTCAAAATGAACACAAGAACGGTGAGCAAAAATCCCAGAACCACACGGGGGGGATCTAGTGAATGACCTGCTTAGAGCTGGGACCACCGTAACAAAGGCAACCATCGGTAACACACTACATCGCCAGGGACTCAGAACCTGCAGTGCCAGTAAATGTCCGGGTCCGTCTGAAGTTTGCTAGTGAGCATTTGGATTATCCAAAAGAGTATTGGGAGAATGTCATATGGTCTAATGAAACCAAAGTAGATCTGTTTGGTAGAAATACAACTTGTCGTGTTTGGAGGAAACAGAATGGTGAGTCGCATCAAAAGAACACCATATCTACTGTGAAGCATGGGGGTGGCAACATCATGCTTTGGGGTTGTTTCTCTGCAAAGGGACCAGGACAGCTGATCCGTGTACATGAAGGAATGAATAGGGCCATGTATCGATAGATTTTGTGTGCAAACCTCCTTCCTTCAGCAAGGGCATTGAAGATGAAATGTGGCTGGGTCTTTCAGAATGATAATGACCCCAAGCACACCACCGGGCAAGAAAGGAGTGGCTTCGTAAGAAGCATATGAAGGTCCTGGAGTGGCCTAGCCAGTCTCCAGATCTCAATCCCATCGAAAACCTTTAGAGGGAGTTGAAAGTCCGTGTTCCCAAGCGACAGGCCCAAAACATCACTGCTCTAGAGGAGATCTGCATGGAGGAATGGGCCAACATACTACCAACAGTGTGTGCCAACCTTATGAAGACTTACAGAAAACGTTTGACCTCTGTAGTTTCCAATAAAGGATATATGACAAAATATTGAGATGAACTTTTTTTATTGACCAAATACTTATTTTTCCCTTCACCCTATGATGACACCACGAGAGAGGATCCGCCCATCAAGGACAGGAATCCTACAGGATAAAAATAGGGCAGTCCTCTCCCCGCCTCAGTTGGTTTCCTGTCCTTGACGGGTACCTCAGGATTCTGCCCTGGAGGGCTTTGGATTTTCTTCTATCAAGTTCCTTACCCGGTCCCGGCGGGCGGTTCTGGCGGCGGCACTGGTCCTGCCTCGCTCCGCTTGGGTTCCTGGAAGCGCCATGGCGGACCCCCGGGGCTTGCGTCCATGAGCGGGAGCGGGATGCACCAAGCGGCAGGTAAGTGGCAGCAGCCTTCCGGTCCTTCCATGGCGACGGAGCTGCTCACGGTCGCGTGTGCAGCGCCATCTTTTTTGGGGCGTGTCATGGTGTGCGGGCGTTACGCATGCGCGGTGCCTGCTGTAACCTGTGCTGACGTCGTTCGTGATGTCATACCCGGAAGTGGGTCAGGAGGCGCGGGAGGGGGCTGTGAGTGCCGCGCTCAGATGAAAAGCTGAGCCTCTGGGCTGTGGCGGTGCTCCAGACCTCTCCTAATGCAGACATGGACAAAGATGTGCACCGTGATGAGGAACAACGCTCAGTGCGGGAGTCCTCATCCCCCCCGCCTATAAAAAGGTGGAAAAGCAACCTCAGCATCACAGGAGCGACTCTGGTTCGGATGCCAGTCTGTCCAGTAAGCGTTGAACCCGGTCCAGTAAACAGACCCGGGATAAGTCTGATGGCAAGGATGCCTCCAGAGGGAAGCCTTTGATGATGAAAGTTCCTTCCCCAGAACCGGTACCGGCCCTTCATCTTCTTATGGGTGAGTGATCTTCGGGCATGTGTATCTGTTTGTTCATTATTCTCCTGTTGTTGTGTCTCCCCCCGTCCCTGTCATGCCTAGGTGAAAAAGCCAAGAAAGTGTACTTCCAAGTCGAATAACCGGGAATGCGCCCTCTGTAACCGGGGACTGGCTCAGTCCTGATCCAAGAGGCTCTGTTAGGACTGTATCCAGCAGACCATTTCAGATGAGACCCCTGGTTTTGCCAATGATCTTCGCGCCATTATCCGGTCCGAGGTTCAAAGCTCTGCAGTCCTTGAAGGAGCCTCCTCGTAAGCGGCATAGGAATGCCTCCTCGGTCTCGCCGTCCAGCAGGTCTGAGGGGGAATGTGGATCTTCTGGTTCTGCATCCTCTTCCTTTGACAGTGAGGCTGAAGAACACTAGTGCTTCCCTGTAGAAGGCATGAGCAAACTGATTAAGGCTGTCAGGGACACTATGGGCATTACTGAGGAGAAACGGCAGCCTTCAGTCCAGGACGTCATGTTTAAGGGTCTGGAACATAGAAAGCGTAGAACCTTCCTGGTGGTGGACAGGGTACAGGCGTTGATCTCCAGAGAGTGGAAAAAAATGGATAAGCGGGGTTCTCTTCCTGGCGGCTTCAAGCGCAAGTATCCCTTTGAGGAGGCAACCTGTTCCCACTGGGATAGGGCACCCAAGTTGGACGTGGCAGTGGCTAAAGCGTCTAAGAAATTTTCTATTCCCTTCGAGGACATGGGATCCTTAAAGGACCCTATGGATAGGAAGGCGGATGTCTTCCTTAAAACTGCATGGGAGTCGTCAGCGGGTGCTCTCCGTCCTGCCATAGCAGCTGCATGTACTGCAAGGTCCCTGGCGGTATGATTGTCTGAGTTTGAAGATCAGCTGAGGAACAAGGTTCCACGTGAGGATATTATTTCTTCTCTGCCCCGACTGCAAGGAGCTGCGGCTTTTATCTCTGATGCGTCTGCGGATTCCACTAGACTGGCGGCCAAAACAGCAGCTCTTTCTATTGCGGCACGTCGGGCCTTATGGTTAAAATGTTGCCCAGGGGATATACAAGTCAAATCTAAGCTGTGTTCCATTCCCTGTCAGGGCGAGTTTCTCTTCGGGTCCGTTCTGGACGATGTTCTAGAGAAGGCTGGGGACAAGAGAAAGAACTTTCCGGCCCCGTCCTTTCCCTCCTTCAAACGGTCCTTTTGTAAAAAACAAAACACCCCAAAGTTCTTACCCAGGAGTAGGAATACCTGGTCGGATCGAAAGAAGGAAGATAAGGGTTTCATGTTCAAGGGCCCTTCCCAATCCAAGAAATCTTTACAATGACTCCCTTCCCCAGGTTGGGGGGAGATTGACCTACTTTCTTCCAGCCTGGGAACGAATGTCATCAAATCCGTGGATTCTCAACATCATCCAATCAGGTCTGACGTTCCCATTCCGCAGTCTTCCTCCCAGGCGTTTTCGCCTGACATCCCCGAGGGCTTCTCCAAGCGAACAACAAGCTTTGGAAGTGGAAGTGAAGGCCCTGTTGCACAAGGCGGTCCTGACGGAAGTCCCAGTGGCAGAAATAGGAGAAGGGTTTTATTCCCCTCTTCTTTTTTTTTGGTCCAGAAACTGGACGGCATCTTTCGTGTCATTATAAACCTAAAAAGACTAAACAGCCACCTGCAAGTCTTATCCTTCAAGATGGAATCAATGAAGTCCACGATAAAGTCTCTCTTCCCGGGTTGCCATATGGCTGTCCTGGATCTCAAGGACGCGTATTATCACGTCCCCATAGATCCTCGTTTCCAGAAATATCTCAAGGTGGCAGTGCTTGTAGATGGGAAGATAAGACACCTGCAGTACAGAGCTTTACCATTTGGCCTGGCGATTGCACTCAGAATCTTCGCGACGCTCGTCCTGGAAATCACAGCTCATCTACGAGAGGAAAAGATTCTCATTATTCTGTATCTCGATGACTTCCTCGTGGTAGGGAACTCGGCAAGCCATTGTACTGCTGTGCTTCAGACTGTCTGCTCCAAACTGGAACATCTAGGCTGGATCTTGAACTTGGAGAAGTCGAGGTTCCATCCAGCCACGGTGCATGGTTTTTTGGGACTTACTTTGGGCTCTCTTCTACAGGAGTGTTGTCTTCCACTTTCCAAAGTGGAGAAGATTCGCAATCTGGTGCAATATGCAGTGTCAGTTCCACGCAAGTCCCTGCGAAGGGCTATGTCTCTCCTGGGCTCGCTGACGTCCACTCTTCCCGCAGTCCTATGGGCCCAGGGGCATACCAGGGCCCTCCAGTGGGACATTTTTAGAAAACCAGACTATTTTGGGGGACAGGTTGAACAGTCAGATAACCCTGCGCTCAAGCTCCATCACCTCCCTTCACTGGTGGCTGGTTCCCGCAAACCTCACAAGGGGAGTCCCATGGTCTGTCCCTGTGTCCCGAATTGTGACCACGGATGCCAGTGTGTCCGGATGGGGGGCTCACGTACTGGACCATCCGATCCAAGGTCTCTGGTCGCCCCAGGAGGCAGCTTCCTCTTCTAATATCGGAGAACTGCTGGCTGTGGAACGGCGCCGACATGTCTTCTCCCTTCACTGACAGGTCACATACCCGGGTGTTGTCAGACAATCAGGTGACGGTAGCTTATCTGGACCATGAGGGGGCATGAGATCCAGGTCCCTTATGACTGTAGCCAACAGGATCCTGTTACTAGCAGAAACTCACCTTCTATCCCTGACAGCCGTCCACATCAGAGGAAAAGACAACCACATGGCGGATTTCCTGAGCCGCACTAGACTGCACCAAGGGGAGTGGGCACTCAACCAGTCAGTCTTCGACCTCATCACGGCCAGGTGGGGGACTCCGGTCATCGACCTTTTTTCCACTAAACAGAACAGGAAGGTCCCTCAATTCTGTTCTCTAAACCCCAAGGAGCAACCGTTCGCAGTGGACGCCCTGTCGACCAAGTGGGACGTCCCCCTGGCATATGCATTTCCCCCGCTGGTTCTTCATCAGGGACGACAAGGCGAGAGTAATTCTGATTGCTCCCTTCTGGCCAAAGCGGCCATGATTTTTTTGGCTGGTTCAGATGTCCATTACAGACCCGTGGATCCTCCTGGAGATTCTGGATCTCCTGTCCCAGGGACCAGTGTCCCATCCTCCCACATTCAAATTGCACATGACTGCATGGAATTTGAGAGGGCATTACTGATCAGTAAGGGGTTTTCCCACAATTTTGTTTCCACACTGTCACGTTGTAGAAAGCCTGTGACCACAAAGATCTACTGTAGGACTTGGAGAAAGTTTTTATCTTCATCAGGGGCTAGTGTCACAGGGGAGGTTCCAATAGGTCCCATCTTAGAATTTCTACAGAGTGGGTTGGACAAAGGGTTGGCGGTTAGTACTCTCAAAGTCCAAGTCTCCGCATTGGCGGCTCTCTACAATTATGATGTCGCGGGGAACCCTTGGGTGGCTAGATTTATCAGGGCCAGTTCTCGTCAGCGTCCTAAACGTATCATCTCCCTTCCTCCATGGGACCTTAACCTGGTCTTAGCGGCCCTGACAGGTCCTTCATTTGAACCTATAGACTCCATCTCTGTTAAATGTCTCTCCCTTAAGACAGTCCTGTTGGTGGCTCTGACCTCTGACCTCGGTCCGTAGGATCAGTGACATTCAGGCGCTTTCTATCAACCCTCCTTACACTCAAATATTGGATGATAGAGTAGTCTTGCGCCCTGACCCTGCATACCGGCCCAAGGTGGTTTCTAGATTTCATACCTCCCAGGAAATTGTGCTGCCTTCCTTTTGTGATAACCCGACACGTGCTGAGGAAAGGCGATGGCATTGTCTGGATGTGCGCCGTTGTCTCATCCAGTACCTTCTAGTCACTAGTTCCTGGAGGAAGGACAAGTCCCTCTTTTGTTTCTTTCCAGGGGCCTCAGAAAGGGATTAAGGCTTCTAAATCCACACTGGCCAGGTGGATTAGGGATGCCATTGCGTTAGCTTACACGACTAAGAGTTCTGAGGTTCCTGTGCGTCTGAAAGCCCATTCCACGAGGGCAATAGCGCCTTCTTGGGTGGAACGGGCAGATGTTTCAATTGCACAAATCTGTAAAGCTGCCACGTGGTCGTCACCCTCAACCTTTTATAAGCACTATAGGTTGGATTTTTCTTTCTCCGACCTCACCTTTTGGGAGGCGTGTTCTACAGGCTGTGGTCCCTCCCTAACTCTTTTTTTCACTGTAATTCTCTCGTGGTGCCGCCCTAGGGTGAGGGAAAAATACATAATTACTTACCGGTAATGTGTTTTTTCCAAACCCATGACGGCACCCTTATATTCCCTCCCTGCACTGGGTGTTGTTGGTTGGTTCACCTTCCTTATCCTCATTACACATGTTCTGGTGGTGGCCTTATATTAACCTGTTGTTTTTCTTTTTTTGAGGTCCTCTCATGCTCTGTAATCAACTGAGGCGGGGAGAGGACCGCCCTATTTTTATCCTGTAGGTTTCCTGTCCTTGATGGGCGGATCCTCTCTCGTGGTGCCATCATTGGTTCGGAAAAAACACATTACCGGTAAGTAATTACGTATTTTCCACCATAATTTGCAAAAAAAATCTTGACAAATCACACAAAGTGATTTTCTTGCTTTGTTTTCTCATTTTGTCTCTCATAGTTGTGGTCTACCTATCATGTCAATTACAGGCCTCTCTCATCTCCTTAAGTGGGAAAACTTGCACAATTGGTGGCTGACTAAATACTTTTTTTTTCCCCACTGTAATGTTAAAGATAAACCGCACCCTGACAGATGGTAAGGTAAGGTGAAGAACAGCAATGTCCTGCACATGAGGTAAATGACAGAAATCGGGAGAACTCTACTACATTTCAAGATATTTGCTAATATTATTTTTCTTACACCTACTACAAATTGGGATAGGATATTGGAGATGGGAATGACACTTTTTAAATTCTCCAACTAAACCAAGTTTTACTATGGAACGTTTTTGTTTTTAATTTTTCAATGTTAGATGTCTTTTGAATTCTCAATTGAATATTAAGTATACTCGGATATTATTTTATTGTTTTCCTTGACTCATTAGAGACAATTTGGCCTAGATAATTCAGGAGGTTATCGACAGCAGTCTGTGCAGAATCTAGAACAGGCAGTTGCAAGAGGACGAATGCATCCTATTGAATTTCACATGCAAAAAGCCGAAATGATGGAGTCTTTAGCAACGGGTGTAGACGATGGCAGAACAAAGACTTCAGGTTGGTCCTGGTAATCCTGCTGTAAGACATTTTGTATGGAGCGAAAAATAGGGTTTCTATAGTTTCATAGACATAAAAATGTTTTCTGATATATCACTTGCAAAAAAAGACAAATCTAAGTGCAGTTTGAGATATATTATATATATATATATAATATATATATATATATATATATATATATATATATATATATATATATATATATAATATATAAATAAATATTTTTTTTTTCCACTGGTCCGAGTGCCATCCGACGTTTTGTTGGATCGAATTCAGGTCAAAAATACGGTCACCTGCACAAGCCTAAAGAAGTAGATGATGGCCCAAGTAACTGGGAACAGCTGTGCTCAGTCATAACTCTCTATGGTCTTATGACAAGCGCAGATGTCCAAGAATATGGATATCCTTTATTAGATATTAAGTGACAAAGCTGTTTTTAATATGTACATTACATGGGCAAATGGTGATTAGCAGATGGGGAGAAGATGCAAGCAAATACAATGGCCTCTGATGATTATCAGCGGGTACAATTTTTATATCCACTACTTGCTGTAAATAGGAAGTTATATAATTTCCTTCGTTTGTTTTTTTTGTTTTTTTTTTTGTGAGGTTTTCATGATGGGTGTGTGGTTTATTGCTAGTCCCAAGGAGTAACCCAATTAGACGTCAAATGGTGTATTAGTAGTGCGGGTAGGTGGCAAGCTGCCTTTCCGTGCAGACAGGCGGCAGGCTGCCTCTCTGTGCAGGCTGCGGTGGCTGTATGGAGCAGGCCAGTGCGGTGGGTATCCGAGATGCTCTGGGTTCAAATACTGGCACCTGGAGTCAGCGCGTGCACAGATGGAGTTCTCGGCTGAGAGCTCCATCTGCGCATGCGCTGCTCCAGACGCCATTTCTTTGAAGTTTGTCTTTTGGCAAAATCAAAACGAGTCTACCAATTTCTGGCTGTAAGTAAAAGATTTTTTTCTGACCACTCTTCCTTAAATGCCAGTTCTATAGATTTTACAGCTTATTATGTTCTTATGGACATATACTCCAGTCTCTGCTTGTGAACTCTGCAGCACCTTCATGGCTACCTTTGGTGTCTGTGCTCTCTGATTAATGCCCTTCTTGCCCGTGCTGAGAGTTTTAGTGGGCTGCCCTCTGTTTGGCAGGTTTGTTGTGGTACCACGTTCTTTCCATTGATGATAATGGATGTGATGGTGCCTTGGGGTTCATCAGAGAATGGGATTCTTTTCATTTATTTATTTTTAAGATCCCAGCCCTGACTTGTACTTCTCAATAACTTTGTCTGACTTGGTTGAAGATCTCTTTGGTCTTCATGGTATTGTTTGGCTAGTGGTGCTTCTTAATGGTGTAGCAGCCTCTGTGGCCTTTCAGAAAGGTGTGTATATACTGACAGACCATGGGACACTTAGATGGCACACGTGTGGACTCCCTTTCACTAAGCATATAGCATGTGACTTATGAAGGTAATTGCTTTCACCAGAATTTTTCGGGGCTTCATAGCAGAAGGAGTGAATACATATACACATAGCAATTTTTATTTATTTTATCCCATAAATTAAATTTTGGCCTATATTGTTCTCACTTCACTTTCCCAACTTAGATTATTTAGTACTGATGCGTCACACACAAATCAGATTAAAAAAATATTTAAACACAGATTGTAATGTAACAAAATAGGTAAAAAGCCAAGTGGGTGAACACTTTCACCAGACACTGTTTAAGGCTGGGTGCATCAGAAGACATATGGAGGACATCGTCATCAGGGTAATGTTAGAATATACCAACTGACCTGCATACTGCAGAACAAGACTAATGGGCACAGGCTAAGGATCTGATTTTAGTATCTTAAAAAAAGATCCTTTGCAAAAAAAGCTGCCGAACAATCCTGGAATGTGTTATCTAACATTTGTCAGGCAGCTCTGGACTGATGAAACTGAGCAGGAGCACATAATGATGTTATCTGTCAGTTTTAATGGTCAAGTGTGGCAAGCCCTCAGGTGGAAGTAAGGTAATATCTGAATTGCAGAGGCACTAATGAGTGTGTCCCTAGGATAGCCCCTTCCATGTGCCCGATTAAAATATATGAATATCATAGAGTGGGCACTCTAAGAAATCATTCAGACTGGCCGCTTCTTCTCTTTGATCACATCTGATTGCCAGGGTTCAGCTATAGATTTCATACGTTTGTATATGTACAAGCAGATGATTTGTCTCTGATCTTCTTTACTAAGGAGTTATGGAAGCGTTACACCGATACTACAGTACTGCTGGCCCCGAAGTGCATCGTGTGTGGCTTTGTTCTCCGTTGGACCACCTCAGCAGTTCTGGTGGGGACAAAGGTTGGGGCTGCGGCTTTCGAAATTTTCAGATGCTTTTCTCTTCAGTTTTTTTGAGTGACACATACAAGGACTTCTTGCCAGGTATTTTATCATTCAGCTATGATGGTCTAATACACCGCATTTATCATATATATATATATATTATGTATATATATATATATATATATAATATATTATATTATATATATATATATATATATATATATATATATATATATATATATATATATATATATATATATAAAATCAGGGGCTGCTGATAAGTGTTTGGCTTTACCCAGAAAGAAACGAGATACGATGATTAAGCTTTACATTTATTCCACATACTCTCCACTGATGTCAACACACTTATTACATCGTTATTCCAAGTTTTGTAAGTCTAGCAAAAAGAAGGATTTCAGTTATGCCTCAAATTAGGCATCCATAGCAGCCATGGCATCAGAAATGGTGTGAAATTTGGTACCCTTGAAATGATTTTTCAGGTTTGGAAACAGATGATAGTCGGAGGGAGCTAGATCTGGTAAATAAGGTGGGGTGGTCAAGCAGCTGGAAGCCCAGCTCTGCCAGTTTTGCCGTTGTTGCTTGTGAAGTGTGAGCAGAAGCGTTGTCTTGCAGGAACAAGATTCCTTTGGACAGCTTGCCACGCCTTTTGGCCTTCAGAGCTGCCTTCAATTGGTCCAAAAGTTCAATGTAATACCTTGCATTGATGGTGGGACACTTTTGAAGGTAGTCCACTAGCAGCACGCCCTCCTTATCCCAGAACAGATGCCATCACCTTAGTGGCTGATTTTTGCAACCTGAACTTCTTTGGATGAGGAGAACCACAGTGCCTCCACTCTTTTGACTGCTCCTTGTTTTCAGGGTCATACAAATAAATCCAGGTCACATCCATAGTGACCAGTCAATCCACGAAGTTCTTATCAGTCCGGAAATGCTGACAAATGGATCGGGAGGGAAGTGTTCACTCGCATGCTTCTCTGATCTGTTGCCAAACATTTTTGAGACACACTTTGCAGATAGCTTCCTCATGTCTAAATGTTCATAGATAATGACACAAACACGATCACAGGAAATCCCCATGATGTCTGCTGTTGCTTTAGCTGAAATTCGCTGATTCTCCAGTATAGGGTTATGTACAACATCGACGATCTCCTGAACAACAACCACTCTCAGTTGTCCAGGACGTCCCTCATCATTGGTGCTGAAGTGGCCCGTTTTAAATTTGGCAACCCAGTTTTAACTGTGGAATATTAAGGGCATTGATCCCCCAATGTCTGCGACATATCACCATGAATATCTATCGCGGACTTTCCTTGCAGAAACAAGAATGTTATCACTCCTCTGCTCTCAGTTGCTGTGAATATCGCATTAGACTCCGCCATTTTGTTTTCCCGCGTGCATAGAACACTGTTGCCATAAGCAACAAAAGCAAAATTTTGAAAACCTATATTAGACATAAACCTAAAAATTAGAATCACCAGATCCATATTATGCTTTTAACATGGTTTATGACTATGGTCCCCAAAAAAACTACTAAAATCTTAAAACTGACTCATAGTTACATATAATAAGAGTAGTATACATGAAGACCAAAAATGCAGAAAAAAACAGAAACACCAAAGCATGGCACCTGTCGTAGCACACTCAAGACATCAGATAAAAACTGGAGGACAAGGAGTACAGTGCAAATGTGTTTAATAAATGGTAACTGGCACAAAAAAGATCAGCGGCAAGCAGGCCGGCAGGTAAAATAATTGTACATAATCACCAATATATGTTAAATACATATAGAAAAATAATGAGTCACAGGCTGGGTCAATGTTAATACATACAAAAAGGCATCCAGCACAAATTGGGCATGATATAAAATTTTGACAATTGTTACATATGGACAGATGATAAAAACCAGCATAGATAAGTACTAAGGTACAAGTAAGTACTCTGAGGTAGCAGGAATACATTCAATATATACAATGAGGCCCAAACATCACTAATAAGAAGCTACAGGTGCTGGTAGAAAGCAAGCTCTGCAATAACAGAGTGAATAGTTAAACAAAAGTCAAGGCTAATAGTCAAAATGGACAGGTTTAGCCACCAAGAGGTGCTAAATGGATGCACATAAACAGTCAGATATAGGTATGCTACATAAACATTGAATTAAAACCCAGCCGATTGAGTAAACATACCCATAGAATGCACAAAGCCGGCCTGATAACAGCAGAGCGGACCCCCCGGTGAGAGCCCCAACGTATACGTTTCACAATCTCTGTAATAGGATTATTTCATCAGGGGGAGGTGGAACGCTATGAGGCAGCCATGTGTATTTATACATGGCGCCCGCACGCTCCAGCTGCTCCACCCCCTCATTGTCAGCGCGACCGAGCCAATCGCGGCTGATACCCGGCGCCGTTGGCTGTCAACGCCCCTTAAAGGTAGCGCGCATGCGCGGAACATGGGGACGCGTCACCCGCGAACCGCGCAGGCGATAGTGACACCGACAGAGCCGGGCCAGCAGGCCACTGACGCAGCCGCGCCAACAGGGGGAGGAGGAGCGGGAGCGAGCATAAAAGACACAGATACATAGTTATGAATGGTATGACATGAGTAGGAGAGCCTAGACTATGACACAAAATATGCAATATTATACCCCAGTCGTGGCACAAGAGGGAACAATCAATGAATAACCATAGCACAATGTCCATGATGATAATCAGAAATATATATATGAGTAAATATAAACACTGTGCCACTAATGGGAAGACAGATATTATAACACAAGGTATTTGGTAGCACTTCAAAGTGTCCCAGTCGTCGCACAAGAAGAAAAATAATCGATATATGATATATGAACTCCACATCCATGATTAAATCAAAAGTATAAGTAAATAGATATAAGCAGTGTGACACTGAAGACAGATCATGTACTATAACCCAAAGTATCAAATATTACAGCCAATATCCCTAGTCGTGGCACAAGAGGGACATATCAAGATATAGTACATTGACTCCATATCCATGATCAAAATAAGAAATATAGCTAAGTAAATATCAACAGTGCCACACTGAAGGAGAACATATACTATAATAAGGACATTCAATATAATTTCAAAAGTCCTAGTCGTGGCACGGGAGGGAAATATTCAACATGTAACAACTCCGTAATCAGTAAGAAAAGTATATAGATAAAAAATATGACATTGATGGAAGAGCATATATTAAAACACAGAGTATACAGTATTACTACAAATAACCCAGTCGTGGCATAGAGAGGAAGGTAATCAATGTATGAAAAGCTCCATGTCGATGTTCGGTGTCAGAAGTGTGGTTCCAAAAGAGTGCCAGCAAAGTTGAATCAGTGATTCTAAAAAATAAAAAATATACAAAAGTATATAATTAAAAACAAGGCACAAAAACCAGGGAGAACAAAGAAGAGAGCAGTCATCGTAAGAAGGGCGCAAAACTCAGATGCTCATTAAGTCCCCTCCGGGATAATGTTCCCAAAGTATAAATCCAGCGTGTTTCACGCTGGGCAAGTGTTTTGCGTACATTACCACCCCTCGCCCCCCCATGTATAACATCAATGCCCCTGATGCTCAGGGACGTTGGGTCACAATCGTGAAAAGCACGAAAGTGACGGGGAAGGGTCTTCAGGGTGGAAGTGTCAACCACTGTCCGGGCAGCAGCAATGTCCCTCACATGCTCCCTCACACGTCTGCGCAGTTCCCTACTGGTGAGGCCCACATATATCATGTGGCACCCGCACGTGGCATAGTAAACCACATTGCTGGTGCCACACGATATGTAGTGGCGTATATCAAAACTGCGCAGACCGTCAGCAAAGGGGAAGGTGGAAATCCGAAGGACATTGCTGTAGGCCAGACAGTGGCGACAGGGAAAACAGCCCCTGAGGGGAGTACCAAGATCCAGAAAAGTGGTAGGTTGATTTGGAACATAGTGGCTCCGTACAAGCATGTCACGTAAATTGCGTGACCTACGAGGCGTCATCAGAGGGCTTTTGGGTAAAAGATCACATAAGATAGAATCAGACAGGAGAACATTCCAGTGCCTGCTCAAGATAGATCGCATATTGGACCACTCATGGTTGTAAGTGGAAATAAAACGGATTTTGCCAGGATTTGAGGAACCATCGGTTTTAGCCCCACTACTATATAGTAAAGTGGATCGAGGAGTGTGCTTCGCTCGTAGATAAGCCCGCTTGATACTCCTATTACTGTAGCCCCGCTCTTGAAACCGAATTTTTAAATCTGCCGCCTGTTCCTCAAAAAGAGGGTCAGACGAGCAGATACGTTTCATATGTAAGAATTGACCGGTGGGGATGGCCCGAATGGTGCACCGATCATGGGACGACGAGGCATGAAGAAGGGAATTAACCGAAGTTGTCTTACGGTAAACATTGGTCTGGATCTTCCTACCCTCATCAATTTGAATATCAATGTCAAGGAAATCCAGATTTCTACTATCATACTTATGGGTTAATTTTTCTTCTTGTGCCACGACTGGGACACTTTGAAATGCTACCAAATACCTTGTGTTATAATATCTGTCTTCCCATTAGTGGCACAGTGTTTATATTTACTCATATATATATATTTCTGATTATCATCATGGACATTGTGCTATGGTTATTCATTGATTGTTCCCTCTTGTGCCACGACTGGGGTATAATATTGCATATTTTGTGTCATAGTATAGGCTCTCCTACTCATGTCATACCATTCATAACTATGTATCTGTGTCTTTTATGCTCGCTCCCGCTCCTCCTCCCCCTGTCGGCGCGGCTGCGTCAGTGGCCTGCTGGCCCGGCTCTGTCGGCGTCACTATCGCCTGCGCGCGTGCGCGGTTCGCGGGTGACGCGTCCCCATGTTCCGCGCATGCGCGCTACCTTTAAAGGGCGTTGACAGCCGATGGCGCCGGGTATCAGCCGCGATTGGCTCGGTCGCGCTGACAATGAGGGGGTGGAGCAGCTGGAGCGTGCGGGCGCCATGTATAAATACACATGGCTGCCTCATAGCGTTCCACCTCCCCCTGATGAAATAATCCTATTACAGAGATTGTGAAACGTATACATTGGGGCTCTCACCGGGGGGTCCGCTCTGCTGTTATCAGGCCGGCTTTGTGCATTCTATGGGTATGTTTACTCAATCGGCTGGGTTTTAATTCAATGTTTGTCTCATACCTATATCTGACTGTTTATGTGCATCCATTTAGCACCTCTTGGTGGCTAAACCTGTCCATTTTGACTATTAGCCTTGACTTTTGTTTAACTATTCACTCTGTTATTGCAGAGCTTGCTTTCTACCAGCACCTGTAGCTTCTTATTAGTGATGTTTGGGCCTCATTGTATATATTGAATGTATCCCTGCTACCTCAGAGTACATACTTGTACCTTAGTCCTTATCTATGCTGGTTTTTATCATCTGTCCATATGTAACAATTGTCAAAATTTTATATCATGCCCAATTTGTGCTGGATGCCTTTTTTTAACATTATTAACTTTATTAACATTGACCCAGCCTGTGACTCATTATTTTTCTATATGTATTTAACATATATTGGTGATTATGTACAATTATTTTACCTGCCGGCCTGCTTGCCGCTGATCTTTTTTGTGCCAGTTACCATTTATTAAACAAATTTGCACTGTGCTCCTTGTCCTCCAGTTTTTATATAATAAGAGTACTTTCCAAGTGGATTCAATATATTGCTTTATTAAATTATTTTTTTTGATATATATTTTTTGGATACACGCAGTGCAGAGAGTGCAATATAAAAGCACAGATACGTTTAGGTGACAAAAACAAAGGACAGTGTGACCTAAGATCACGCACGGCAATTAAATAAACCAATATATATTAATGCACATATTAAAAATTTGTTCAGTATCCAGGGAGCACCCTAAATATATATGTGTACACAGCAGTATATTTGCAAGTAAACAGATGGATAAAGTGCTTTGCTATAGTGCTTAATAATCAATCCCATATACTGTCATATTGCATATTAGTCATATTGCACATATCCCAGCGCAAACTTTGCAAATAATAGGTTGGATAAAGTGCTTCATTATAGTGCTAGTTATATATTATATTGCACATTTATCATATTGCACATATCCCAACCATCAAAATTGATCCACAATTAAACTGGACACATGAAAACATAGAATGGCTTGTTAGCAAAAATTAGTGCTCAAACTAAATGCAAAGATGATTGGTAACTCCTAGTGGCAGATTGAATGGAGAGAATTGCAGCATGTATGGGCAATCATAATAAGCCTAGCAATTAGAACAGACAACCACCACTATATGCAGTAATAGGGACACATCTCCTGGGATAGCTACCCAATATTACCGTGCCAGGTCTCAGGTCACACTGCCCCACCCCCCAACGCGTTTCGCAATAGCTTATTGGTATCCTAGTAGTGGAAAAGCCTTTATTAGCTGTCTCCGAACCCTTCCTTGGCCAACAGCGGTTTCCCCCGACTCTCCTATACAAATGCTTACTGAGTTTGCCTGAGAGTTCATGTGTTCTCTATGGGCAGATGCGAATAAAGTTTCTTATCTCCATCTAGGACAATGAACATCTAGGACACATTACAAGGTCAACTGATTCTCACTGGTTGCCTAATTGTTTACAAAATCTTTACATATACACAATTAGACAATTCTGAATTATTACTCCTTATAGCCAGATAGACAAATGCTACAATGAGTATCTATAGACTTCCAAATCCGCTGTCTAATACCTCATAAGGAAATTCCCATGAAATGCTTATGTTGTGGCTTTTATTGTTCTAGATAATAGGTACATCCCCTGTATCCCTAAGATTCAAGCACTAATTGAAGATGCTTGGAAGGAAGGTTTTGATCCTCAAGGTGCCTCTCATTTCAATAGCAAACTCCTAGGCACCAGGGCTTGGATTGGGGCATCTGAAATATATTGCCTTCTAACGTCCTTGAGGTTAAAGTAAGTGAAGTTATTTATGTATGTGTGCGTTGTTCTTGTTTTTGCTTGTTTTATCATTGGGAGTAGTTTATTTGAATTTAGTGAAAGCTGTAAAATAAAAAAAATAAAAATAACTTATTTTTTAACTCCTTGCTGCGCTATAGTACTTTACAATATTAATGTTTTATATTTTTTCCCACTTTCAGAAACTTCAGCTGTAAGATACTTAAATTAACAAACCCAGCAGGTACTTGTGCTATCTGAGTCCAGTGACTACTCTCCACTGCCTCTAATTTTCAGTGTTTTAGCTGCAGTGGTGACATGTCAGCTGCACATCTCGCTGTAGTAGCCAATCACTGAACTCAATCGCTCCGCCTTGGGGCAACGATGTAGGCTACCAATATGACTTCACCGCTGCTGCCAAAACACTGATACTGGTGCAGCTGAGGACAGCCGTTGACAGATCTATGTAGGGTGAGTACCTGCTGCTTTAGGTCTTCTGCAGCATTTGGGGTCCCAATCTATCTGGGGGTTCAATTTATCTGCACCTCCAGATATATTCCTTGTGAAATGTATTTTTCGAAATGGGGTCACTAGTGGGGGTTTCCACTGTTTAGGCACATCAGGGGCTAGGCAAACCTGACATGGCGTCCGCTTTCTATTCCACACAATTTTGTACTCCAAAATTCAAGTTGATGCTCTTTCCCTTCCCAATTCTACTGTGTACCCAAACAGCAGTTTTCCACCACATATGGAGCATTGCCGTACTCCGGTGTAATCGCACCACAACTTTCCCAATCTATAAAACAGTCACACTATTTAACATCTTCCGTGAACAGCATAAGAAAACAAAAAAAAAAAGGGTTTCTGGAAATCACCAATGCAGTCAAACTAGTCACTACACCTGTAGCTGAATTCCAGGAGGGGTGTAATTTCCAAAATGGGGTCAGTGTCTACATGGGGGATCCTTCTCTGTTAGCACTTTGCAGCTCTGCAAATGGATTCCTCAACTATTCTAGGAAAATCTGCTCTCCATAAGTCAAATAGCGCTCCTTCCCTCTTGAGCCCTGTGGTGCGGCTAAACTCTACACATGTATGGGCTTTTGCCACATTCAGCAGAAACTCTAACACATTTTGGTGACATTTTTGTATATTGCTGCTTGTAAAGTGGTAGAATCTGGGGCTAAAATATTTTAAGTTGTAAAAATATGATGGTTTTATTTCCAAATGGTATAAAATTTTGTGAAGCACTTGTGATGTCAATATGGTCACTGCACCCCTAGATCAATAAGTGACCCCATTTTACAAACTACACCACTGGATGAATTGGAGGGTCCTGCTATTCTGGCACCACATGGGATCTGCCAATGTGACATGGTACCCATAACAGCAAATCTGCACTCCAATATGGCGCTTTTTCCCTTCTGAGAAATTGTACAAAAAAGTGTGAAGTCAAATTATTCCTAATAACCCTTTTTAAAAAAATAAAAACTTGAGACAAAAACAACATTTTAATGAAAAAATGTTATTTCTTCTCATCACATGGTATAAAATTCTGTGACGCACCTGTGGTGTAGATTTGCTCACTGCACCCTAGATTAATTAGGTTGTAAAAGGGTATGACTTATGGGAGGTCTGCTTTTCTGGTACCTCGGGGGCACTGCTAATGTGACATGGCACCCACAAACCATTCCAGCAAAACCTGATTTTCAATATGCCGCTATGTGGCATTGGTGTACAACCCATTGTATGGACCATTTTCTCTGATTACCCTAGTAAAAAGGAAACATTTGGGGCTAAAGTAACATTGTTTGAGGGAAAAATTAAAATGCTAATTAAACTTTGAACTTGTCTAACTTTGTAACAAAATAAAATGGTTTTAAAAAATTGCACTGATGTAAAGTAGAGATGTGGGAAATGTTATTTATTAAAGGGAACCAGTCATGAGCAGTTCTGAGTGCATATTGCTAATCCCTCCCTAACCGTCCGTGCATCTGGTAGCACAGATAAAGGGATCTTTAGAAAAAGTATTTCTCAAGATCTTTTATCTTATGCTAATGAGCGCGGTGACTAGTCCCCTGGGCGTTAGTTCCTCGGCCAGTTGCCCCCATTAGCATGTTAGTACGCCTCTGTAGGTGTGCAAAATGCTAATGAATGTGCAGTGTCACAGGGAGATCTCACTCATCTCTCCGCTGCCATCGCGTCTGACGGGGATTTCAGCTCGGTGCGCATCACCCCGGACTTCCCGTCATGCACACTACTTTAGTTTGAAGCCAGTACACGTATACCCGGCTTCATAGTGCGCATGACTCAAACTCTGGAATCTTGCGCACTGAGCCGAAATCCCCTGTCGGATGAGATGGCGGTGGAGAGGTGAGTTTGATCATCCTGTGACGCTGCACATTCATTAGCATGTTAGCACACCCACAGGGGGCGTGCTAACAGGCTAATGGGGACAACTGACTGGGGAACTAACACCCAGGGGACTAGTCCCCTCGCTCATTAGCATACTGTAAAAGATCTTTAGAAATACTTTTTCTAAAGATCTCTTTATCTATGCTAGTGTATACAGGGACAGTTAGACAGGGATTAGCAATATGTACCCAGAACTGCTCGTCGCTCTGGGTGCATATTGGACCTGACAGGTTCCCTTTAACTATTTTTGTGGTGTAAGTATTTGGTTTAAGGGCATCAAAATTTGAAAATTGCACACCACTGTGCGTGCTGGTAGGATTAAGAAGTCTGAAGTCACAGAGTGACTGCAGACTTTTCACCTTAGGACGGACAACCCCTTTAAGCTTGATTTGATAGCGCTCTGTCTGATTTCCTTGCCTGATGTCTGGCATCACACAGTGATCAATCAAGCTAAAGAGGCTGCTTCTGGACGAGGAAACAAAGATAGGGAGGCAGAGACTCGGATACTGCTGTCCTGTCCATAGATCTTGTTTGCATGTGAATCAAAGCGCTAAATGCTTTGGAATGCTGAAAAACAGATAGATGTTGTGAATGGATTTAGCTTTCAGAGTCCTCGATCCCCCATATATGTGGTTTGGGTGACTAAAAACTTTTTAATTTTGAATGAAATTTTAGAATGTAAATGTTTTCATGTTATTATTATTATTGTGCAGGGTATATTTGTGTCAATGTGTTTGTTTTCACAGATGTCGAATTATTGACTTTCACACACCTAGCAGCCCATCAGGGACACATCCCCTCTTGTTTGAATGGGTTCTGAACTATTACGCATCTGATCCTAGAGGAGCTGGAGGCAAGGTAGTGTGCTCCTCCAAGCCAGCCATTTACCTTCAGCACCAAGGTAATGTCCAGCTCTCTATGAAAACATTCTTCTTCTCCTCTATAAGGCTAGGTTCGCACACTGCGTCTTTTTGACGCTGCGTTTTTGTGCGTTTTTGGCCGCTAAAAACGCACCTGCGTAGAAAAAACGCATCAAAAAACGCATGCGTTTTTGGCTGCGTTTTGCCGCGTTTTTGATCTCTGCGTTTTGCTGCGTTTTTCCAATGCATTGCATGGGGGGAAAACGCAGAAAAACGCAGGAAAGAACTGACATGTCCATTTTTTTTTTTTAACTCAAAAACGCAGGTAAAAAAACCAGATGTGTGGGGACAGCAAAAATTAAAACTCATAGACTTTGCTGGGGAAGCAAAGTCCTGCAGTTTTGAGGCCAAAAACGCACCCGAAAAACGCGCAAAAACGCTGCGAAAAACGCACTGTGCGCACATAGCCTTAAGGATGGCTTTGTATAATGAATTTTGGGGTAGATCCTGCATATTTACATTAGGGGAAGCAATCTAGCAAGGACACCACCATGCACGTTAGGCCATTGGCCAGTCCCTCTGAAACTGGCAGGTGTCACTGATGTTCACCTAACATATATTGTCTTAACCTGAGACCACATGCAGAACCAGGTTGCATGTGGCCCAGACTTTGCCTGCCCCACAATGTGGCGTCATAATTGTGTGGCCATTGGTCGCCTGCAGGTGAGCGGCACTAGGGCAGTGCAGCCAGATGCAACATATCACACTTTTAGCGAAGTGCGGCATTTCTATGGAAATTTTCACATAAAGGGGAACTCTATTTAAAACTTGCATTCACTGTTCTCTTTAACTGCTGCAGAACATTTTTTGGGGTATGGTTTTATTTATTTTTTCATATCAGAATTCTAGATGAGCAGACCGTTTGAAGTTTGGTTCGGCAGGTTCAGCTGGACTTTAGATAAATTCTGTTCTGGACCCAGGCTATAGTGATACCAATATTTTTTTTTTCTTTAAATGAGGGTAAAGGGGGGATTTGGAATTGTAAAAAAATATAATTTTCTTTGTACTTTATTTGTCCCTACTACTTGTGCCTGTGATTATCTGATCATTTGTTATACCGTATTTTTTGGACTATAAGATGCACCGGACCATAAGACGCACCCTGGTTTTAGAGGAGGAAAATAAATTTTTAAGCAAAAAATGTGGTAATGACACACTGTTATGGGGCGAGGATCTGCTGCTGACACTGTTATGGGGGTAATGTCCCCAAATTCTCTGCTAAGGTACCTCATCCTGGTAATGATCCTCCTGCCTTGTATATGTACCCCATCCTGGTATATGCCCTTATCCTGCTATATGTCCCCATCCTGATATATACTGCCATCCTGGTATATGCACTTATCCTGCTATATACCCCCATCCATCCTGCTATATACCCCCATCCTGCTATATACCCCCATCCTGCTATATGGCCTGTATCCTGTATCACACAAAAAAAATAAACGTTTATGCTCACCTTTCTTTTTTCTTTGCTCCATGCAGCATTGCTCCTCCCCCTTTCTGTGGCGGCAGCAGCGCCGCTGATCTGTGTGGAGCAGTCACCGGTCATTTCCCTGCAGCATTGCACGTCGTCCTATCTGCCGGTCAGCTGACCTGCGTGACTAGTGGCGCGCACAGCGATGACGTCATCGCTGTGCTCACCGCTCTCTACACAGATCAGCTGACCGGCAGACGGGAGATCGCGAAGCTGCAGGGGAATGGTGAGTGTACTTATTCACTGCCCCCCGTGCTGATGATGATGCGCGGGGAGCAGTGAATACAGCCGCACATGATCACTCCAGGCTGTAGTTGCCAGGGGTGATCACGAGCGGCTGTTTACTATGCGCGCACCCCCCGCCCACCTGTCAGCGCCGGCTTCAGCGCTGAGATTATGGGCGGGATGATGGGCGTGCATATGTAATGAGCGGGCCTACGTGGTCACGGCAGGCGCTGCTACAGCCTGATCGTCCCGCCGATGACCTGCTCCACCGCAGCACCCTCATTCCCGGCCGAAGCCCTATATTCAGACCATAAGACTCACCCCACACAATCCCCCCCCCCCCCAACATTTGGGGGGGGGAAAAGTGCGTCTTATGGTCCGAAAAATATGGTATATACTGCTATACCATAGTAGTGTGTTATATAGAGAAAATCACAGTCTCTTTGAACCCCAGCAACTTGCGATTGTACTCCCGAGAACCCTAGAATGATCCCCCCCACCCCCCACACACACACTATACATTTTAAAATTCTACTGTCAGAGATTGACTAGAACATTTGAAGGCTTAACAAAAGTGATCCATGCTCACGGAGTAGAAGAAAATGCTGGCTGTGTAATATAGCCTGCATCTCCCACGTATGACGCAGGCTCGACTTCTGAGCCCGCATCGTACACAAGGATTCGACCATGGCCATATTAATATGTCAGGAAGAGATTAAAGGGAATCTGTCAACAGGTTTTTGCTACTCCAGCTGAGAGCAGCATAATGTAGAACGAGACCATGATTCCAGGAATGTGTCGCTTACTGAGGTGTCTTGTTGACAAAATCAATGTTTTTTCTCTGCTGCAAATCTAGAAGTTACACAGAGCTCATGAATATGGTGGACTACCTGACAGCATGCCAACTAGTTCTCTAAAGATAAAATCACTGTTAAATCAGAAGTAATTATCAAAACTAGACTACGCAGCCCAGTAAGTGACACATAGCTGGAATCAGGGTCTCTGTCTCTACATTATACTGCTCGAAGATAACGTGTTCAAATCCTAGTGCATTTCACATTTCACATATGTGGTAAATGTTTAGAAAAATTATATTTGTATATTTGTTCTGTTAAGTATAGACACAAGAGAATATACACCACAAAAAATGAATATAAGGACTTTACTGTATAGGCAATCACAAAAAAAATAAATGTCAATCCCTATATTTGGGTCTTCAGACACCAATAAATTCTTGTGTAGGAATATGCATCTAATATGTTGATGCTGTCAAAATCACCGTGAGATGTATAGGAAAATCAGATTACTGTACTGTATAGATTTGATGGTGCAGTATAGCAGAGTGTCTTACACACTGTTAAAGGGCACCCTGCTGTACTGTGCCATCACATCTATACATTACAGCAATCTGATTTTTCCATAAATTTCACCATGATTTTGACAATATCATCATCTTAAAGGCATGTCCCTACACAAGAATCTGTTGTGTCTGATGAAGACCCAATATAGGGGTCGAAGCGTTACATTTTTTTGGATTGGCTATACAATAAAGTCCTTATATTATGTTTTGGTGTGCCAAGTTCCCTCGTATCTAATGACTTCTAAGTGTGCCATAAACCTTATTCTACTTGTTTTGTTAAATATGTTTGGTACAGGTCACAGTCGAACCATTGTGGGAATTGAAGAGCGGAAAAATAAGTCCTACTGTCTATTATTATTCGATCCTGGATGTCCTCCAGAATCCATGAAGAGACTGACTAGACAGCGTTTGGAAGGTGCTGATCTAAAACGCCTGCGCAGATATGCAGGTGGTCTAAGGCACAAGCAGTACCAGATTGTGGCTGTAGAGGGCATTCTCTCCCCAGAAGAAAAGACAGTAAGTATTTTGGAATGACTTGTCACCACTCCCGAAAATAACACTGCTGACATTTTTGTTCCTCAGAACTCTGTGCTGTGCCCTTTCGGGTATTGCTCCTAAAATATAATAGCTAACTGTTAATTAGGTGTGTTCCTATACAGAAAAAGGCTTCACTCCAATGTACGCGGAATAAAACAATAAACCATCAAGAATAACATGAGGGCATTTATGTCTCATAAATTGTCAGTATAAATAAGGCTCATCTGAAGTGTATTCCACTAATATAATTGGTAAAGGAAAAAAGTGTGTGGGGGGATTTAAAACATCGTATTGCACTCGCACCATTGTTATTCATTGAAGTAGTGTTCATCTGCAGAATACTACGTATGGCCACTTATATCGGCTGAGACAGGACAATGCAAGTCATTGGCTGCGAGAAAAAAAAACAGCACACGTATCATCCATGTGCACCTAAAAATTGGACGATATATAAAAATAAAAAATATATATAAATAGTGTTTCCCCGAAAATGAGCCCTAGCAGTTTTCAGCCGTTTCGGTGTAAGGCTTAAATATAAGCCCCTCCCCGAAAATAAACCCGAGATGTGCTTCAATAATGAACTCTCCATGCAGCTAAAAAATGAAAGAATTGTGGAGGATATAATAGGGGCTGCTGATAAATCTTTGGCTTTGTGATTTTTTTTTATTTCTATGGTAACGAATGTTACATCACATGAAAGCCTTGTGTCTGATATGTTTTCAAATTTTTGTGTTTGTTGCTTATGGCAACAGTGTTCTACGCATGCGGGAAAACAAAATGGTGGAGTCTAATGCGATATTCACAGCAACTGAGAGCAGAGGAGTGATAAAATTCTTGTTTCTGCAAGGAAAGTCAATGAAGGATATTCATGGTAATATGTCGCAGACATTGGGGGATCAATGCCCTTCATATTCCACAATTAAGAACTGGGTTGCCAAATTTAAAACAGGTCACTTCAGCACCAATGATGAGGAATGTCCTGGATGACTGAGGGTGGTTGTTGTTCCAGAGATCATCGATGCACAACCTCATACTGGAGAATCAACGAATTTCAGCTAAAGCAATAGCAGACATCAAGGGGATTTCCCGTAAACATGTTGGTGTCATTATCCATGGACATAAGGAAGCTATCTGCAAATGTTTGACAACAGGTCAGAGAAGCATGCGAGTGAAAACTTCCCGGTTCATTTGTCAGTATTTCCGGACTGATAAGAACTTTCTGGATCGACTGATCACTGTGGAGGAGACCTGGATTTATTTGTATGACTCTGAAAACAAGGAGCAGTCAAAAGAGTGGAGGCACAGTGGTTCTCCTCGTGCAAAAATCAGCCACTAATGTGATGGCGTCTGTGTTCTGGGATAAGGAGGGCGTGCTGCTAATGGACTACCTTCAAAAGGGTTCCACCATCAATGAAAGGTATTACATTGAACTTTTGGACCAATTGAAGGCAGCTCTAAAGGCCAAAAGGCGCAGCAAAATGTCCAAAGGAATCTAGTTCCTTCAAGACAACGCCTCTGCTCACACTGCACAAGTGACCACGGCAAAACTGGCAGAGCTGGGCTTCCAGCTGGTTGACCACCCACCTTATTCACCAGATGTAGCCTTCTCTGACCATCATCTTTTTCCAGACCTGAAGAAACATCTCAAGGGTACCAAATTTCACACCATTTCTGATGCCATGGCTGCTACAGGTGCCTGGTTTGAGGCACAACAGAAATCCTTCTTTTTGCTAGGCTTACAGAATTTGGAATACCGATGTAAGAAGTGTGTTGACATCAGTGGAGAGTATGTGGAATAAATGTAAGCCCCTCCCCGAAAGTAAATCTTAGTTGTGCTTCAATAATGAACTGTCCATACAGCTAAAAAAATAATTAAAGAATTGTGCAGGATACTTCATTAAAGAACTAGGACACCACCAAGAGAGAAGACCCCGCAATCATACTCACCAGACCCTGTACGGGAGGACCTATCGTGGAACGCATCGAGGACCTGCAGTGAAACGCACACATGCACACACATACATATACATACATACATATACATACATACATACATACATACATACATACATACACACACACACACACACACACACACACACACACACACACACCAGCCGGTGATACCTATTGCTTGCGGCCGACAGAGGTACCTGGGACGCAGTGCAGTGGAGCGTGAAGACCCACCTCCCGCTCTTTCTCAGGGCTGTTTCACCCATCCGGCATTTCACCGGATTGCCGGATCCGTCACACTCCAATACAGTGTACCACTGTACAATAGCATCCCGGCAACCTCTGGTCACATGCTGTTATGTGACAGGAGCATGTGACCGGAGCTTGCTGCAATGCCATTGTACAGTATTAACACTGTACTGGAGTGTGATGGATCCGGAAATCCGGTGAAATGCCGGATGTGTGAAATGGCATTCAGCCTCCCGCACAGGGTTAGTACAACTGCACAGATCAGAGGTGATTGCTGGTTAGTCCACAAACCCGGAACACACCCCTACACAGTGGTAAGCATGCTCATTCATTACTAGTCATGAGATATATATATTAACTAGTCATTCTGGAATGTTTAGAAGAGCTTGAAATTCGCCGCTTGCATAAAATTTTTTTTTTTTTTCAAATTCGATTTTGTTTTCTTACAGACTTTGTGTTTTCTAAGGTCCAGTGCTTTTATTTTTCATTTCTTCTAATTTAAAATGTGAAGTAGGTAAATATGATAATCTATTGCATACAATTATTCTGATAAATGTCATGAAGTTTGTATATAAAAAATGAATGTATATTTAAAGTTGTCCGTAAATATTACATGGCTATTGTCCAAATGATACTGTGGACAATTGTTCAGCTAATAGCCGCCTTAGCCTTCTCTCCCATACACAGGAGTGCTCGCTTTGCCTAGCGCTCATGTGCTCTCTGAAAAAGCCACCAACAGAGATCTCTGCCGGCAACTTATCTTCAGAACAAAGTGATTGGTAGTTTGAAAAGGGACATTCCCATCAACCTCTTTGCAGATATTTTGGCTGGTGCATCCTCCCTTCCCCCATGCACATTAGAGTGTCGACTGGACCTATCGATATTAGTCTGTGTATGGGAGCCTTTTAGGTTGTGTTTATATTTGCATTCAGAGTATCTATATTCCCTCATCAATACAGCAGACACACTGTTGGAGAATAACAGACCCTATTATAAGTAAATGGGGTCCATCATTTATCAGTAAAATTTTTGTATGATGCTTTGGCAGTGTATTGAGGCTTTTGATATGCATAGAAGCTGAAACATACTGTATAGGCAAACATAACTGTATGCAAAAAGTAGAGACAAATATTAAATATTTTCTAAAATCTGATTTAATGGGGTTATCCAGTCTAAAAGTACAAGTCTGCAGTCACTCTGACTGTGAACTTGTGAATCCTCACATTACGCACTGTGCACCTTGAGGATTCTCTGGTGTCAAGAGCCTAGAATGATGGTCATATAACCGCAAGTGTGCGATATGCATACTCCCGTCTAGATGAGTGAGACCTCGTTCAATACACTTGAATTGATCTAGTTGTATTCTGGCCATGAGTTTGAAGTCTGGCGTGCGTTGTGAGGAATAACAAGTCTGCAATCACATAGTGACTGCAGACTTGTCATTTTAGATCGGACAACCCCTTTAAAGGGTGTAACTTTACAGACTGCAAACAAAACTGACCATACCTACACACATAATTTCATTGAGCAAATAACGGTGAATATCGTAATCATTTGTATGTGCTAATAAGGGCTTATTTACGTGAAGCCTACATTTTACGTAATGGTGATTAACTACTTCGGGACCACCCATTGACTTTAAACATCCTTGTGATCCACACTTTACTTTGCACTGATGTTCTAAAACTTAATGGAGATTAAGCTACTTGCACAAGAAGCAGAGCAGGTTTATTACCATCTCTGCTTTCCTGATGACTTTACACAACATTGTATATAATGTATAGGAAGCCCTGACAGTGGTTCCTTCTTAAGACATGTGATCGCTAGGTGTGAGGAGAGTGCAGGAGCTGCTGGATTCTAGGAGACACAGTAAACACTGCTATGCACACAGGAGGCTGAATTTCACCTATAGCTGGGGCAAATGTAACAGCTCCAGTTACAGGGACAATCTACAATAATAAGAATGTATTAATATTTTAACACATTATGGGGGTCAGAGTGTTTTAAAAAAATAAAAAAGCAAGACAAAAAAAAAAAAACACTGCAAGTCCAAGCTGACGTTTCTGGCCCCAACACTTGTCAGGGAAAAAGTCTAATATATGTAAATATTTTGTATAGAAGGGTAAACTTAATTTTAAATGTTTTAAGGGTTTCTTTGTGGACATGACAAAAATAAAATTCGCGAATAAACACCTATTTTCTAGTCTTTATATTTTTTTTAGTGATATCAGGAAAAACAAGGAATATAAAAATTGGAGCCTCACGTATCACAAAAAAGGGAACAATTCTATGAAAATCCTAAGAAGAATTTATTTTTTTTTTTTTTTAAATCTTTAAAAGCACATACTACTGTATTTTTCGGACTAGAAGACGCACTTTTTTCCCCAAAAATGTTTGGGGAAACTGGGGGGTGCGTCTTATACAGTAGTCCGATGGCTGCGGTGCGGTGGTGATGGAGCTGGTGAAGGGGATGGTGCGGTGGTGGTGGAGCGGGTCATCAGAGGCAGGAGCAAGGCTGTTGCAGCACCTACCGTGAACACATGGGACTGCTCATTAGCCTCAGTTCATATGCACGCCCATCATCCTGCCCATCATCTCTCCACGTTGAAGCCGGCGCTGACAGGTGGGCGGGGGGGTGCACGCATAGTAAAGAGCTGGCATACGTGATAATCCGTGGCTCCTACAGCCTCGAGTGATCATGTGTGGCTATTCACTGTGTGCAGAATTATTAGGCAAGTGAGTATTTTGATTACATGATACCGTTTATACACGTTGTCCTACTCCAAGCTGTATAGGCTTGAGAGCCAACTACCAATTAAGTAAATCAAGTGATGTGCATCTCTGTAATGAGGAGGGGTGCGGTGTAATGACACAACACCCTATATAAGGGGTGCTTAATAATTAGGCAACTTCCTTTCCTTTGTCAAAATGGGTCAGAAGAGAGTTTTGACGGGCTCTGAAAAGTCCAAAATTGTGAGATGTCTTACAGAGGGATGCAGCAGTCTTGAAATTGCCAAACCTTTTGATGCGTGATCACCAAACAATCAAGCATTTCATGGCAAATAGCCAACAGGGTCGCAAGAAGCATGTTGGGCAAAAAAGGCGCAAAATAACTGCCCATAAATTGAGGAAACTCAAGCGTGAGGCTGCCAAGATGCCATTTGCCACCAGTTTGGCCATATTTCAGAACTGCAACGTTACTGGAGTATCAAAAAGCACAAGATGTGCCATACTCGGGGACATGGGCAAGGTAAGGAAGGCTGAAAAACGACCACCTTTGAACAAGAAACATAAGATAAAATGTCAAGACTTGGCCAAGAAATATCTTAAGCCTGATTTTTCAAAGGTTTTATGGCCTGATGAAATGAGAGTGACTCTTGATGAGCCAGATGGATGGGCCAGAGGCTGGATCGGTAAAGGACAGAGAGCTCCACTCCGACTTAGACACCAGCAAAGTGCAGGTGGGGTACTGGTATGGGCTGGTATCATCAAAGATGAACTTGTGGGACCTTTTTGGGTTGAGGATGAAGTGAAGCTCAACTCCCAGACCTACTTCCAGTTTTGGAAGACAACTTCTTCAAGCAGTGGTACAGGAAGAAGTCGGCATCATTCAAGAAAAACATAATTTTCATGCAGGACAATGCTCCATCACATGCATCCAACTACTCCACAGCGTGGCTGACCAGTAAAAGTCTAAAAGATGAAAAAATAATGACATGTCCCCATTGTTCACCTGATCTGAACCCCATAGAGAACCTGTGGTCCCTCATAAAATGTGAGATCTACAGGGACGGAAAACAGTACACCTCTCGGAACAGTGTCTGGAAGGCACTGGAAAAATGAAATCTCATGGACTTTGCTGGGGAAGGAAATTCATGCAGTTTTGAGACCAAAACTGCCCCAAAAAATGCGGAAAAACGCAGCAAAAAATGCAGCGTGCGCACATAGCCTAAACGTTGGTTTTTATGTGAAGGGGGACATATATACAAGGATGGGGATAATATACAAGGCAGAAAAATCATTAACAGGATGGAGTACCTTAGTAGAGAATTTGGGGACATTTCCCTCATAACAGTGTCAGCAGTGGATCCTCGTCCCATAACAATTTGTCATGACCACATTTGTTGCTTAAAATTTTATTTTCCTCCTCTAAAACCAGGGTGCGTCTTATAGTCCGAAAAATACGGTATGTGGAAATAAGGCCATGAGTATATTAGTACTAGTGAAATTGTCGTACAGGGATCTGAAATCTGCATTGCTTGCAGAAATCAACATCTCTGAAATTTTGACCCTTTTTTTTAAAAAAAAAAAGAAATCCCATTCAGATGTTTGGTAAGCTGCAGCTGAACTTATAGGTTTTGGGTGGCTTATATAAATCAATCATTCTTCTTGCCTTATGTACAGTTCTTATACATGCACCAAAAGTTGATGCATTTTAGTCAATTTCTACTTGTGTTGAAAACAGAATTATGAAAATATATCTTTTTTTCCAGGACCAACAACCTTGTCCATGTGTGGCCTAGTATTGCACATGAGCACTGATGAAGTGAATGGGACTGAGATGCAAAATTACACACATTATGACACATTATGTTTTTTTGTTATTGTTTGCTTGTTTGATTCCACAATTCGATCCTACACGACCCATCACTAACACCATTTGTTGATTCTTTTACTGAGCACAGTGATACATTCCCTATAGATCTCTGTACTGACATCGTTATAAATACTCCAAATCTAATGTGATTATTTTTTTTTTATAGGGCCGTTTACAAATGTCAAAAGTCTTCCGTGCTGAAAGAATTCCTTGAAGAAAAATGATTCATGATTTATATGTGCAATAAATTCACAAAGGAAAGACCTCCCCGAACTTCTCTGATGGGTCTATTCTAGTTTTAAAATGAACTTGTCCAGTTGCAGGCATGAATCAGCTTTCAGAGATATGTCACATCGACAGAGCAGCTGCTTCTCTTTCTCTCTGTTGTGTTGATGGGGCATGACTGTCGATGTCATGATTGACAGCTAGCTCCCCGCAGTCTAACTGCATTGAGTTGGCTGTCAGTTAACATGACATTGGCATTTTGACAGAGCTGCTGTGTTAACATGAAGCAGCAACATCGCCAGCAGGAGCGTTTGTCACTGCTCTGAGCTGGCGCCGGGTACAACAGGCAGGTGGTTAGGAACTGCCTGCCTTGTTAGTTATAAGGCCCAGTTGAAAATAGTCCCAGACAACCCCTTTAATAACCATTTTTTCCTATTTAAAATGTATGATATGTTATTAGCAGATTGTATTGGGGTATTAAAAATCTGTTAACTCAGGTACTGTAATGTATGATGTGTTAATATTTTTTTTTTCTTGTAAAAAGGATTTTTTAAATGATTTAATATTAAAATGAAATCATTAAGTAAAAGTATTTTTATTATATCCTAGTGAAGTCATTTATTTTATTTAAGGTTTTCGAGTATTTCTATTCTTTAGATTATAACCGTGATCACTTTGTATAGGAGTGTAATTGCTGGGATGTCTGATTTACTACTTAGAGTGGGTTTTCTCCTTGCAATGTTGAAGGGAATCTGTCACCAGGTTTTTTTCTCCAGCTCATTCAAGAGTAGCATAATATAGGCAAAAATGCCCTAATTCCATCAATGTATCAGTTGGTTTACTGGGTGAAGCGTCTAAGACAGAGATGTTCAATGTAGCTGAGCTGTGAATCTGTATTTCAGCCCCAATCTCCTTCTGCCTTTACAGTACATATTAAGAACCTGCTGACAGATTCCCTATAAAAGGGTTGACCTATGAGCAATGTACATTTTAATCATATAATGAAAAAAAAAAGAGGGGAGTGGCACATAGAGTATTCCATGACCTAAGGGAACAGGTAGCTCCAGGAGTACGTTAGTGTTTTTCCAAAACCACCATGTGGATTTTAATCTAATGAAGTTTGAAGATATATATATTATATTCAAGGTGGACGTGCCATTTCTACTGTCTATTTTTCATTATACTTTTTTTCCTCTGTCGGTCAACAGTATTGGAATAACACCCATCAAGATAAAAAAAGGGTCTTATTTCCTATGTACATTAAGCTATCTTTTTCTTTTTCTCAGTATACTTTAATTAATAGATCTTGGAATAGTAAGTTCCACAATTAGAGATGTTAAATGTTCCTATGCTGAGATAATCTTATAAATGTGTCCCTGCTGTGTACTGTGTAATGGCTGTGTCTGACCGTACAGGGACATGGTCTGATCATACCACATCTCCTGAGTAGACAAGGAAATAAGTATACAAACATTTCAGCATGGGACTGCAGCAACTACTGCTTTCTGTGAGGTAAAAAATGTTTAAAACACGCAAGGTAATAATAATAATTTAATAATAATAATTTTATTCATTTATATAGCGCCATTAATTCCATAGCACTTTACATACATTGGCAACACTGTCCCCATTGGGGCTCACAATCTAGAGTCCCTATCTGTATGTCTTTGGAGTGTGGGAGGAAACCGGAGTACCCGGAGGAAACCCACGCAAACACGGGGAGAACATACAAACTCCTTGCAGATGGTGCCCTTGGTGGGATTTGAACCCAGGACCCCAGCGCTGCAAGACTGCAGTGCTAGCCACTGAGCCTCAGAAAAAAATCAGCCGTGATCCCATGGTGTCTTATTTATGTACTCTTTTGCTTCCTCTGCCCTGGAGATGTGCCATTTGCCACCCATATTTTTGCACAATCAGACAATCCATTACACATTAAATAGCAGGGGCACATTTATAATGTTATCTCCGCATGGGAACATTTTTTTTTTTTTTATGCAACCAATTGTGAAATTTATGAGTCCAAAGCCCGCTACACACGCTTCAATATATCTCACAATCCGTCGTTGGGGTCAAGTTGTAAGTGACGCACATCCGGCATCGTTTGTGACGTATCTGCGTGTGACAGCTACATGCGATCAGGATTGAACGCAAAACCGTTGATCGCAAACACATCATATCATTCTCTAGAATTGAGCGTTTTGTTGCAAGAACCTAGTCAATTGTAACGTGTGACATCCCTCATACGATTTTGTTGTCTGATGCTATGTGCGCAGGTGTGCGCTCTGCACCGCAGCGTAAAAAAGGTCTGCTTCAGAGCGCAGCTGAAAAGCTGCGTTCTGAAGCGCCTCACAATGTCTGTCATGCACTAATCTCTGTCAGTCCGTCACTATCTCTGTCCCTCACTCTCTGTCCATGTCAGTCTATCCCCCTCTCTCATATACTCACCGATCCCCGATCCCTGGCGCTGCACGGCATTCACACTGCTCCGGCGGCTTTTACTGTTTTGAAAAAGCCGGCCGCCCATTAAACAATCTCCTATTCCCTGCTTTCCCCGCCCACCAGCGCCTATGATTGGTTACAGTGAGACACGCCCCCACTCTGAGTGACAGGTGTCACACTGCACCCAATCACAGCAGCCGGTGGGCGTGTCTATACTGTGCAGTGAAATAAATAATTAAATAATTAAAAAAAACGGCGTGCGGTTCCCCCCATTTTTAAAACCAGCCAGATAAAGCCATACGGCTGAAGGCTGGTATTCTCAGGATGGGGAGCTCCACGTTATGGGGAGCCCCCCCCACCCTAACAATATCAGCCAACAGCCGCCCAGAATTGCCGCATACATTAGATGCGACAGTTCTGGGACTGTACCCGGCTCTTCCCGATTTACCCTGGTGCGTTGGCAAATCGGGGTAATAAGGAGTTATTGGCAGCCCATAGCTGCCAATAAGTCCTAGATTAATCATGTCAGGCGTCTATGAGACACCCTCCATGATTAATCTGTAAATTACAGTAAATAAACACACACCCGAAAAAATCCTTTATTAGAAATAAAAACACACACATATACCCTGGTTCACCACTTTAATCAGCCCCAAAAAGCCCTCCTTGTCCGGCGTAATCCAGGATGATCCAGCGTCGCTTCCACCGCAGCTGCATGGAGGTGACCGGAGCCGCAGCAGACACAGCCGCTCCGGTCACCTCCATGCAGCAAATGAACACAGCCGCGCGATCAGCTGCTGTCACTGAGGTTACCCGCGGCCACCGCTGCATCCACCGGTGGCCGCGGGTAACCTCAGTGACAGCAGCTGATCGCGCGGCTGTGTTCATTTGCTGCATGGAGGTGACCGGAGCGGCTGTGTCTGCTGCGGCTCCGGTCACCTCCATGCAGCTGCGGTGGAAGCGACGCTGTATCATCCTGGATTACGCCGGACAAGGAGGGCTTTTTGGGGCTGATTAAAGTGGTGAACCAGGGTATATGTGTGTGTTTTTATTTCTAATAAAGGATTTTTTCGGGTGTGTGTTTATTTACTGTAATTTACAGATTAATCATGGAGGGTGTCTCATAGACGCCTGACATGATTAATCTAGGACTTATTGGCAGCTATGGGCGGCCAATAACTCCTTATTACCCCGATTTGCCAACGCACCAGGGTAAATCGGGAAGAGCCGGGTACAGTCCCAGAACTGTCGCATATAATGTATGCGGCAATTCTGGGCGGCTGTTGGCTGATATTGTTAGGATGGGGGGCTCCCCATAACGTGGAGCTCCCCATCCTGAGAATACCAGCCTTCAGCCGTATGGCTTTATCTGGCTGGTTTTAAAAATGGGGGGAACCGCACGCCGTTTTTTTTAATTATTTAATTATTTATTTCACTACACAGTATAGACACGCCCACCGGCTGCTGTGATTGGGTGCAGTGTGACACCTGTCACTCAGAGTGGGGGCGTGTCTCACTGTAACCAATCATAGGCGCCGGTGGGCGGGGAAAGCAGGGAATACGAGATTGTTTAATGGGCGGCCGGCTTTTTCAAAACAGTAAAAGCCGCCGGAGCAGTGTGAATGCCGTGCAGCGCCGGGGATCGGGGATTGGTGAGTATATGAGAGAGGGCTGGTAACTTCAGTTACTCAGGAGATTAGCGGTCACCGGTGAGTCTTCACAGATGACCGCTAATCAGGACGCGACACAGACAGAGCCGCAGCATCACAATGAAGTCGGGTGAAGTTCACCCGAGTTCATTCTGACAGTGCGGCTCTGTCTGTGTCTGCTGTCATCTGCCATTCAGCTCTGCTACATGGCTGTCTGTGTCTGCTGTTAGCGGCCATGTAGCAGAGCTGAATGGCAGATGACATAGTAAAAACGCATCCCACATTACACACGCATTACACACGCTTGGCAAGTCAATAAATAAAAAAAAAAAAAAAGGTGCTCAATGCATACGTCACAGAACACATGATCTAAAGGATCGCACACACAATTGACCAATTTAACATAGACTACTAACGCTCGTGTGACAGCAAATGAACGACCAACGTGAAATCTCATAGATCCCGTATGCAACCTGGGCGTGTCACATCGCAAATGCGATTGTACAACTAATTGCAACGTGTAAAGTGGGCTCAAGGTGTATAAAATGTACTTAATTTGTTCGTCGGTCACCCCTTTTAATGTGCAATGAAAAACATGTACAGAGGTTCCATAAATCTTGGGACCAATTACAAATCACAATAATTCAAAATAAATGATATTGCCTAGTACATTTCTCCTTTCAGCAGTCACTGGCAGAGATGAAGCTTGATGCAGCCAATTGTAAAAATGGCAGAGGACAAATCCCAATCACCAGGACCGTTTTCCATTCTCATTAAAATCATAAAGGTTGTGCAGATCCACCCGTTTTAAAGTGAATAGGGGTGAATCTGCTGAACCCCATGGCAACAACTGTAATCGACTGAGCTGGGCTTTTCCGCTGTGTAACTAATTACGTCCATCCACTGTTGGCACGAGGAACAGATCCGGTGGGCAGAGGCGTACATAGAAATTATGGGGCCCATAGCAAACATCTGAATGCTCCCCCTTAAGCTCTCAATCCCCCTCTCCCCCTCCTCCCCCCCCCCCCCCAAAAAAAGTTAATAATTCAAGAGGTGTTCTTTAATCCAGGCATGTATGTATTAGAGGCCAAACATTGTCCAAGAAAGAGATTGCACTGAAATAGAAGATCCATAATACATTATACCATGTGTCATTGTGCATCAAGCCATAATGCATCGTGCCATAATACATTTCGACATGTGTCATAATACAAGGTACCATGTGCCATTGTATACAAGTGCTTCTCAAATTAGAATATCATCATAAAGTTATTTTTTTCAGTAATTCAATACAAAAAGGGAAACCTATCATCATATAGAGTCATTACAAGCAGTGATCTATTTCAAGTGTTTGTTTCTGTTAATGTTGATGATAATGGCTTACAGCCAATGAAAACATAAGTCATTATCTCAGAACATTAGAATAATAAACAGAAAACACCTGCAAAGGCTTCCTAAGTGTTTAAAATGGTGCCTTAGTCTTGTTCAGTAGGCTACACAATTATGGGGAAGACTACTGACTTGACAGATGTCCAGAAGGCAGTCATTGAAACACTCCACAAGGAGCGTAAGCCACAAAAGGTAATTGCTAAAGAAGCTGGGGGAAATAAGAGGTTAATGACAGTTCACAGCTGCCACTAAGCCCTAGATTATTCGTGGAAAGGGTCTATGCCAGGGGTCTCAAACTCAGCTGGGTGTATGAGCCGCACACAGAAAAAAAATTATTTGGGGGGCCGAATTCTTTACAGGGCCAAATGACATTTTAGTGATTCCATGTATTTTATTCCATACATCTTTTGGATCACTTTTTGTGAACATTTTTTGCTTGTTTATTAAAACAAACCTGCACTCCTTTGTTAAGTTTTATATGTAAAAAAGCATTTCTTTGTCGCTCCATTGGGAGACCCAGACAATTGGGTGTATAGCTTCTGCCTCCGGAGGCCACACAAAGTATTACACTTTAAAAAGTGTAACCCCTCCTCTCTGCCTATACACCCTCCCGTGCATCACGGGCTCCTCAGTTTTATGCTTTGTGTGGAAGGAGGCACACATCCACTCATGCTCCCATTTTAGTCAGCAGCAGCTGCTGATTTTATCGGTTGGAAGAAAAGAGGGCTCCCACAGGGCCCCCGGCATGCTCCCTTCTCACCCCACTAAGTCGGCGGTGCTGTTAAGGTTGAGGTACCCATTGCGGGTACAGAGGCTGGAGCCACATGCCGTTTTCCTTCACCATCCCTTAGAGGCTCTGGGAGAAGTGGGATCCTAACCGGTCATCCATTTACTGGGACCGGGCTCCCTCCGCAGCCCCTGTGGGAATCTGCCGGACAAGAGATTTGTATCATCAGGGACAGGGCCCTACATCTAAAGGTACTCTGTGTCCCCATGGGGATGGTGCATGGAGCGCTCGTTTCACAGACGCTGCAGCTGCTGCTGGTTTTGTGACGACCGGGACTTCCGCGCCGACCGCGCCTGTTTGTCGGCCGCGGTATTAAATTTAGTCCCCGGCTTCATGCGGCCTAGTACCATAACTCCCGCCCCCGGGCCTGCCAGTCAGGGGTAAGGGCGGGACGGTCGACCTGACGTCGGCAGTGAGGGCTGGAGCATACTTTTAGGTTTCCTCCCCCCCCCTCACTGATCACTGTGGGGCACCAGATTCCCGCACTTTACTAGTCGCCGCCCACGGCTCCCTCCTCCCCTGAGAGCTCCGGCAGCCATTTTTACAACACATTCTGCCGGTGGAGGATTTCAGGAACGAGCTCTGCAGCTCTGGGAGACCCAAGGCAGGGAATCTGGTGGACACACACCGCTTTGGGCGGTCGGTAAGCCACACCGGTCACCCGGTGCTGGTCCCCCTAGGGTGCCGAAGTGTATATATATATATATATTTGTATATATTTTCTCTGTTCGGCCGAGTTGTTTTGCTTTTGGCTATATACCCTCAGTGATCACTCTCCTAGGAGACAACAGCATGTCGTCCACAAGGAGCAAGGGCGCTAAGGCAAAGGGTTATTTTGCAACCTGTACCTCTTGTGCGGCTATGTTACCTGCAGGTTCCACCTACCCTCACTGTGAGCAATGTTCGGCCCCTGTTGCACTTGCTCAGCCGCAGCCTCGGGCACTAGTGGGACCCTCGGCTCAGGCAGACCCGTCTGCTTCCCCTGTCCAGGTGGCAGGGACAGAGTTTGCAGTTTTTGCTGAGAAACTCTCTGAGTCACTTTCACAATCCATGGCTCAGTCTATGGACAAATGGTATGCCAAGCTACTAGAAGCCTTGCAGTCCAGATCGGTCCTTACACAGGCCCCGGGCACTTTGGATCATCGCCTCCAGGCCCCTCTCGGTCTGCGCCGCAGCATGCTCCCGGGGTGGCCCCTAGGTCTCACGTGGAGGACTCCGGCACGGACCACAGTCCCAGACCGGCTAAGCGGGCTCGCTGGGAATCTTCCCCGACTTCACGCTGCTCGGGGTCTCAGCTTGAGGACTCTCTGGAGGATGAGGCGGACGTCGCAGCTCAGGGCTCTGACCCTGACGTTGCTCTCAATCTGGATACACCTGAAGGGGATGCCATAGTAAATGACCTTATAGCGTCCATCAACCAGGTGCTAGATCTTTCTCCCCCAACTCCACCTATAGAGGAGTCGGCTTCGCAGCAGGAGAAACACCAGTTTAGGTTTCCCAAACGTACACGGAGTGCGTTTTTCGATCACTCTAACTTCAGAGATGCTGTCCAGAAGCACAGAGCATTTCCGGACAAGCGCTTTACTAAGCGCCTTAATGACACATGTTACCCCTTCCCCTCTGACATAGTTAAGGGTTGGGCTCAATGTCCCAAGGTGGATCCTCCAGTCTCTAGACTGGCGGCTAGATCTGTAGTATCAGTTGCAGATGGCTCATCACTCAAGATGCCACTGACAGGCAGATAGAGCTCCTGGTGAAATCCATCTATGAGGCCACGGGCGCGTCTTTTGCCCCGGCTTTTGCAGCCGTGTGGGCACTCCAAGCTATCTCAGCTTGTCTGTCTGAGATTAATGCGGTCACACGTACCTCTGCTCCGCAAGTTGCGTCTTTGACTTCTCAGGCGTCGGCTTTTTCGTCCTACGCCATGAACGCCGTCCTGGACTCTGCTAGCCGTACAGCGGTAGCATCCGCTAATTCGGTGGCAGTCCGCAGGGCCATGTGGCTACGCGAATGGAAGGCAGACTCTGCTTCCAAGAAGTTCTTAACCGGTTTGCCGTTTTCTGGCGACCGATTGTTTGGCGAGCGATTGGATGAAATTATTAAGGAATCCAAGGGAAAGGACTCGTCCTTACCCCAGTCCAAACCGAAGAGACCTCAGCAACGGAAAATACAATCGAGGTTTCGGTCCTTTCGGCCCTCAGCCAAGTCCCAATCCTCCTCGTCCAACAGGCCAGAGAAGGGCCAGAGGAACTCTTATGCGTGGCGGTCTAAGTCACGTCCCCAAAAAACTGCCTGAGGCACTGCCTCCAAGGCGGCCTCCTCATGACTTTCGGCCTCCCCAAACCGCATCCTCGGTCGGTGGCAGGCTCTCCCGCTTTTGCGACGCCTGGTGGCCACATGTCCAAGACCGATGGGTGAGAGACATTCTGTCTCACGGTTACAGGAAAGAGTTCAGCTCTCATCCTCCGACTCGTTTCTTCAGAACATCTTTGCCCCCATCTCGGGCCGGCGCACTTTTTCAGGCTGTGGGCGCCCTGAAGTCAGAAGGAGTGGTGATTCCCGTTCCCCCTCAGGAACATGGTCACGGCTTCTACTCCAACTTGTTCGTGGTGCCAAAGAAGGACGGATCATTCCGTCCCGTTCTGGACCTCAAACTGCTCAACAGGCATGTGAGCACCAGAAGGTTTCGGATGGAATCTCTCCGCTCGGTCATCGCTTCGATGTCACAAGGGGACTTCCTAGCATCGATCGACATCAAGGATGCTTATCTCCATGTGCCGATCGCACCCGAGCATCAACGCTTCCTGCGTTTCGCCATCGGGGACGAACACCTTCAGTTCGTGGCACTGCCTTTCGGCCTGGCGACAGCCCCACGGGTCTTCACCAAGGTCATGGCATCCGTTGTGGCAGTCCTACACTCTCAGGGCCACTCGGTGATCCCTTACTTAGACGATCTCCTAGTCAGGGCACCCTCCCGGGTGGCGTGTCAACACAGCCTGACCGTCGCTCTGGAGACTCTCCAGCGGTTCGGGTGGATCATCAACTTCCCAAAGTCCAAGTTGACACCGACCCAATCACTGACTTACCTCGGGATGGAGTTTCATACTCTCTCAGCGATAGTCAAGCTACCGCTGGACAAACAGCTTTCGCTGCAGACAGGGGTGCAATCTCTTCTTCGGGGCCAGTCACACCCCTTGAGGCGCCTCATGCACTTCCTGGGGAAGATGGTGGCAGCAATGGAGGCAGTCCCCTTCGCGCAGTTTCATCTGCGCCCACTCCAATGGGACATTCTCCGCAAATGGGACAGGAGGTCGACGTCCCTCGACAGGAACGTCTCTCTTTCCCTTGCAGCCAAAACCTCTCTTCAGTGGTGGCTTCTTCCCACTTCTCTGTCGCAGGGAAAATCCTTCCTGCCCCCATCCTGGGCTGTAGTCACGACGGACACGAGTCTGTCAGGGTGGGGAGCGGTTTTTCTTCACCACAGGGCTCAGGGAACCTGGACTCCGACAGAGCCCTCCCTTCAGATCAATGTTCTGGAGATAAGGGCAGTATATCTAGCCCTAAAGGCGTTCCATCGGTGGCTGGAGGGCAGGCAGATCCGCATACAGTCGGACAACGCCACGGCGGTCGCGTACATCAACCACCAGGGTGGCACGCGCAGCCGTCAAGCCTTCCAGGAAGTCCGGCGGATTCTGCTGTGGGCGGAGGCCACAGCCTCCACCATCTCCGCAGTTCACATCCCGGGCGTAGAAAACTGGGAAGCAGACTTTCTCAGTCGTCAGGGCATGGATGCGGGGGAATGGTCTCTTCACCCAGACGTGTTTCGAGAGATCTGTCGCCGCTGGGGAACGCCGGACGTCGATCTCATGGCGTCACGGCACAACAACAAAGTCCCGGCATTCATGGCACGGTCTCAAGATCACAGAGCTCTGGCGGCGGACGCATTAGTTCAGGATTGGTCGCAGTTTCGACTGCCTTATGTATTTCCTCCTCTGGCGATGCTGCCCATAGTGCTGCGCAAAATCAGGTCCGACTGTCGTCGCGCCATTCTCGTCGCTCCAGATTGGCCGAGGCGGTCGTGGTACCCGGATCTGTGGCATCTCACGGTGGGTCAACCGTGGGCTCTCCCAGACCGCCCAGACTTGCTGTCACAAGGGCCGTTTTTCCATCTGAATTCTGTGGCCCTCAACCTGACTGTGTGGCCATTGAGTCCTGGCTCCTAGCGTCCTCAGGGTTATCTCAAGATGTCATTGCCACCATGAGACAGGCCAGGAAACCAACGTCCGCCAAGATCTATCACAGGTCTTGGAGGATCTTCTTATCCTGGTGCTCTGATAATGGTTTTGCTCCCTGGCCTTTTGCCTTACCCACTTTTCTTTCATTCCTTCAATCCGGAATGGACAAGGGTTTGTCTCTCGGCTCTCTCAAGGGACAAGTATCGGCGCTATCCGTATTTTTTCAAAAGCGTCTAGCCAGACTTCCGCAGGTCCGCACGTTCCTGCAGGGAGTTTGCCACATAGTCCCACCTTACAAGCGTCCGCTGGAACCCTGGGACCTTAACAGGGTGCTAACGGCTCTTCAGAAACCACCTTTCGAGCCGCTGCGGGATGTCTCTTTATCACGTCTTTCGCAGAAGGTGGCATTTCTAGTGGCAGTTACATCGCTCCGTAGAGTGTCGGAGCTGGCAGCGCTGTCATGCAAAGCCCCCTTCCTGGTTTTTCACCAGGATAAGGTGGTTCTGCGTCCTGTTCCGGAATTTCTCCCTAAGGTGGTATCTCCTTTTCATCTCAATCAGGATATCTCCTTACCTTCATTTTGCCCTAATCCAGTTCACCAATGTGAAAAGGATTTGCACTCATTAGATCTGGTGAGAGCACTCCGGTTCTACGTGTCTCGCACGGCGCCCCTGCGCCGTTCTGATGCGCTCTTTGTCCTTGTCGCTGGCCAGCGTAAGGGTTCGCAGGCTTCCAAGTCAACCTTGGCTCGGTGGATCAAGGAACCGATTCTTGAAGCCTACCGTTCTTCTGGGCTTCCGCTTCCTTTGGGGCTGAAAGCCCATTCTACCAAAGCCGTGGGTGCGTCCTGGGCATTGCGGCACCGGGCTACGGCTCAGCAGGTGTGTCAGGCAGCTACCTGGTCGAGTCTGCACACTTTCACGAAACACTATCAGGTGCATACCTATGCTTCGGCAGACGCCAGTCTAGGTAGGCGAGTCCTTCAGGCGGCGGTTGCCCACCTGTAAGAGGGGGCCGTTTCGGCTCTTTTTATTGAGGTATTCTTTTACCCACCCAGGGACTGCTTTTGGACGTCCCAATTGTCTGGGTCTCCCAATGGAGCGACAAAGAAGAAGGGAATTTTGTTTACTTACCGTAAATTCCTTTTCTTCTAGCTCCTATTGGGAGACCCAGCACCCGCCCCTGTTCCCTTCGGGCTGTTTGTTCTTTTGTGTACACATGTTGTTCATGTTGAATCGTTTCTTTTGGTTCATGGTTTTCAGTTCTCCGAACATCCTTCGGATTGAATTTACCTTAGACCAATTTATAAGTTTCCTCCTTCCTGCTTTTGCACCAAAACTGAGGAGCCCGTGATGCACGGGAGGGTGTATAGGCAGAGGGGAGGGGTTACACTTTTTAAAGTGTAATACTTTGTGTGGCCTCCGGAGGCAGAAGCTATACACCCAATTGTCTGGGTCTCCCAATAGGAGCTAGAAGAAAAGGAATTTACGGTAAGTAAACAAAATTCCCTTCTTTTAATGGTAAAAATTTTTTTTTATATTTCTTGTTCCCAGTAGTAATGTACCCATCCTTGTGCCCATCCTTGTGCCTTGTAGTAATGTGCCCATCTTCGTGCCCAGTAGTAATGTGCCCAGTAGCATTGTGCCCATTCTTGTCCCCTGTAGTAATGTCCACCATCCTTGTGCCGAGTCGCATTGTGCCCATCCTGGTAGCATTGTGCCCATCCTGGTATCATTGTGCCCATCCTTGTAGTATTGTACCCATCCTGTAGCATTGTGCCCATCCTTGTAGGTTTGTGCCCATCCTTGTAACATTGTGCCCATTCTTGTCCACCATCCTTGAGCCGAGTAGCATTGTGCCCATTCTTGTAGCATTGTGCCCATCCTTGTAGTATTGTGCCCATCCTTGCAGCATTGTGCCCATCATTATAGCATTGTGCCCATCCTTCTAGCATTGTGCCCAAGTAGTAATGTCTCCAGTCCTCATCCTAGTTCCCTAATATGCCATTCTTGATATACACAAAAAAAAAAAAGAATTCTTCTCACCTTTTCTCCGTTCTATGTTTTTTCTTAACCGCTTGTTGTGGCCTGCAGACTCGTAGACCCCGTGACAATCGCGTTACTATGCAGAGGGCCGGCGCCGCAGGGCTTTACTACACTGATTCATTTGTGGCGCAGCGCACGCTAGGAGCTCTCTGCACTATACCAATCACAGGCAAGCAGGTGACTTCATACAGCAATGTTACCTGCTTGACATTGGTATCAGTGGCGTAATTAGAGTTCGATGGGCAACAGTGCAAAATTAAGACCGGGGCTCCCGCTTGGGGTACAGGATGATTACGCTGACACTTGGCTCTTTCCCTCAGCACCAAGCTTTCCCATGTGCTGATATCCCTTTTTCCCTCAGTACCCAGCTTTCCATGTTGTGATATCCATCTTGTCCTCAGCACCCAGGTTTCCAATGCTTTGCTATACAACTTTCCCTCAGCACCCAGCTTGCCCTTGATATCAGAGCATGGGAAAGCTGGATGGTGAGGGAAAGATGTATAGCAAAACATCGGAAAGTTGAGTGCTAAGAGAAAGCTGTATAGCAGAGCATGGGTGGGTGACCCAGCACTCAGCATCAGCTGGGCGCTGAGGACAAGATAGATATCAGAATATATGAAATCTGGGTTCTGAGGGATATCGGAGCATGGGAAAGCTGAGTGCTGAGGGAAAAATGTATAGCAAAGCATGGGAAAGCTGGGTGCTTAGAAAGCCTCTTTCCCTCAGCACCCAGCTTTCCCATCCCATGCTTGTATCTTTGTCCCCCATCCTGGTATATAGCCTTATCCATCTTTTTTTTTTTTTTTTTTATACATTATATTTGTGCTATAAATAACATTATAGATTTATTCATGTTGCATCTAAAAATGGTAGTTGTTTATTTAATGGTACACAAGTTTTGGTATTTTTAAGACGGTTTTTTGGCCCTTTTAGTATTAATTCTGCTTTTTTAGTATCTGAATTTTAAAAATGTCACACGTGTACACATTCACACAGATGCAGCCATATACACCTTTTCTCTTTATATACTGTATATGTGAGCATTTTGTGCACACTGTATATACAAAGAAATAAGAAAGTTGGATGTCTGACAGCAAACCAAGAAGATGAGGAGGGTGGGCCACCCTCACAGGACAGCGGTGAGGCATATCATCAGTTACAGGGCTGTGGTAGAGGGGGCATGCAAGTGTAGCTGTGGGGGAGGGTGGCAGGAGCCTGCAGCTGTGGAGAAGGGGAGCAGGATAGTGCAGCTGTGAGAGGCAAATAGGGGGATAAAAGAGGGTAGTGGGGCTGGACTCATCATTCAGGTAGCTCTAGTACTCACTTCAGGTCGCATTGTGTCCTTTGGAGCCTACTGTTACAGCCGACTACAGAGCAATGGCAGTGCAGGAGAGAGGGATACAAACTCCTCAGAAGTCTCTCATATTTCTGCAGCAGTCCCTGCACAGGCCTGAGACTCCACAGCAGCTCCATGCTGGTGGGCGGGGCTTACTCCCAGTAGGCAGGGCTTACTCCTGTGAGGCTCTGGAGCAGTAAGTGCGGGGATGGCTGTGCTCAGCATTTCTCCCCTCTTCTGATGGATGGAACATGCAGCATATACGCTGTAGGAGAGATTGTCAGGAGCACATGGGATGGGATATCCATCGCCCAGCAGATGCTCAAAGCCAGCGGCCGGGTGATCACTGTGACCATAATCCCGCCCACCTCTTAGCATCGGCTTCAGTGGAAAGCGGTGGGTGGGATTATGGGCATGGAGAGCAGGGAATAAGCAATTACTTAAGTAGCCGGAACATGTGTGAGCTCCAGAACAGCTGCTGCCTCCTGTGTCGCGACCCCTGCGGCCGTGATTGTTCCGGTCCTGATTGGTATAGTGCAGAGAGCTCCTAGTCCACGCTGTGCCGCAAATGCATCAACTGTAGTAAAGCCATGTCAGCGCCAGCCCCCTGCATAGTAACGCGATCATCACTGGGTCTGTGGGCAATCGGTCCGCAACAAGCAGCCTCAGGTGCCGCGTGTTTGAGACCTCTGGTCTATGCGATCCCCCCCATTACTAATAGGTAAGTGAAAAGAATAAATTCGGCCGCTTTAGCGATGTCACCTATGAGCGATTTTGAATCGTCGCAAAAACGTGCAAAATCGCTCATCCGTGACATGCCCCCCTCATCCAAATTACCGTTGCTGCTGCTTCTACGATGTTGTTCCTCGTTCCTGCGGCAGCACACATCGCTCCATGTGACCCCGCTTAGTGATGTCGCTGTGACGCCGAACGAACCGCCCCCTTAGAAAGGAGGCGGTTTGCTGGTCACAGTGACGTTGCTAGGCAGGTAAGTAGTGTGACGGGTCCGCGCGATTTTGTGCGCCACGGGCAGCGATTTTCCCGTGTCACACAACCGATGGGGTGGGTACCCACGCTAACGATATCGGTAACCATCTTGGAGCGTGTAAAGCGGGCCTAAGTCTGCATCTCTTAGCAAAAAAATGCACAAAAAAATGTTTTCTGCCAGGGTGTGCAAATTTAGTGCTGAAATGTCTACACCAGATTGCTGCACCAAATTCGCATCTCCTGGCAGAACACCGCACCTAAATGGCGTCATAACTGTTTTTTTGTATTGTTTTACCAAGAGATGTGGATTTATTGCTGAAAGTTATACACCAAATCCCTGTACAAAATCTGCATCTCCTGGAAAAAATCGCATCAAGACCGCATGTGTTATCATGCTTCTGACTGATATGGACAACAATTCAAAGAAGAGGATGAGGAAGGGTTGCAGCAACTGGTGTATGAGGTGAGGGAAACACTAAGGGTGGAAACACATCTATGCGAGTAAAATCGGTCCGACTGGGCTGAAAAAAACTCGGCTGATTTTAGTTCACGTTAGGTCCGAGTGCAACGCAAGTGCGATGCTTTTTCTGAATAAATTAATGATTTTACTAGCGTGTGTAATGCGTATTTTTTACTATGTCATCTGCCATTCAGCGCTGCTACATGGCCGCTGACAGCAGACACAGACAGCCATGCAGCAGAGCTTAATGGCAGATGACAGCAGACACAGACAGAGCCGCACAATCAGAATGAACTGGGGTGAACTTCACCCCACTTCATTGTCATGCTGCGGCTCTGTCTGTGCCGCGTCCTGATTAGCGGTCACCCGTGAAGGACTCACCGGTGACCGCTAATCTCCTGAGTGACTGAAGTTAGCAGCCCTCTCTCATACTCACCGATCCGCGGCGCTGCACGGCGTTCACACTGCTGCGGTGGCTTTTACTGTTTTGAAAAAGCCGGCCGCCCATTAAACAATCTCCTATTCCCTGCTTTCCCCGCCCACAGGCACCTATGATTGGTTGCAGTGAGACACGCCTCCACGCTGAGTGACAGGTGTCTCACTGCAACCAATCACAGCAGCCGGTGGGCGGGTCTATAATGTGCAGTGAAATAAATAAATAATTTAAAAAAATGGCGTGCGGTCCCCCCCAATTTTAATACCAGCCAGATAAAGCCATACGGCTGAAGGCTGGTATTCTCAAGATGGGGAGCTCCACATTATGGGGAGCCCCCCAGCCTAACAATATCAGTCAGCAGCCGCCCAGAATTGCCGCATACATTATATGCGTCAGTTCTGGGACTGTACCTGGCTCTTCCCGATTTACCCTGGTGCGTTGGCAAATCGGGGTAATAAGGAGTTAATGACAGCCCATAGCTGCCACTAAATCCTAGATTAATCATGTCAGGCGTCTATGAGACACCCTCCATGATTAATCTGTAAGTTACAGTGAATAAACACACACACACACATGAAAAAATAATTTATTAGAAATAAAAAACACAAACAAATTCCCTCATTACCAATTTAATAAGCCCCAAAAAGCCCTCCATGTCCGGCGTAATCCACGGACCTCCAGCGTCGCTTCCAGCATGAAGGTGACAGGAGCTGCAGCAGACACCGCCGCTCCTGTCACCTCCACGCAGCAACTGAGGTGAGTAGCGCGATCAGCTGAGCTGTCACTGAGGTTACCCGCTGTCACTGGATCCAGCGGTGACCGCGATTAACCTCAGTGACACCGACTGACAGAGAATAGTGATTGACATGCATTGTGAGACATCGCTCGTTTCCAGTGTTTTAGGAAACATGCGAGAAATGTATTTAGAAAATCGGATGTCACTAGGATGGTGTGAGTGCCATCCCGTGACATCCGATTATTTACACGCTCCCATAGACATGCATTGGAGAGACTCGCAGTAGAAACTCGCAAAAAAGCAGCATGCTGCGATTTTTTTTCTCAGTCCGATTTGGACTGAGAGAAAAAAAAATCGCAGATGAGAGCTGAATCATTCACTAACATGTGTCCGATTCCAATGCGAGATTTTCTCGCATTGCTCTACTGCGAGAAACTCGCAAGTGAGAAGCAGCCCTTATGGACCTAGGGCCCGCAATTCTAGGTATCAGTAGCACGTATGCCGTCCATTATCCAACACGTTCATGGCCTTCACAAGGTTCACTCTGTACTCACTCCAAGAAGCTGCAAAAACCCTAGTACATGCCCTTATCTCCCGCCTGGATTATTGCAACCTCCTGCTCTGTGGCCTCCCTTCTAACAGTCTCGCAGGCCTACAATCTATTCTAAACTATGCTGCCCGACTAATCCACCTGTCCCCCCGCTACTCCCCGACCTCTCTTCTCTGCCAATCCCTTCACTGGCTTCCCATTGCCCAAAGCCTCCAGTTCAAAACCCTAACCATGACCTACAAAGCCATCCACAACCTGTCTCCTCCCTACATCTCTGATCTAGTCTCCCGGTACTTACCTGCACGTAACCTTCGATCCTCACAAGATCTCCTTCTCTACTCCCCTCTCCTCTTCTCTTCCCACCATCGCATCCAAGATTTCTCCCGTGCCTCCCCCATACTCTGGAATGCTCTGCCTCAACACATCAGACTCTCGCCTACCTTGACAAGCTTCAAAAGGAACCTGAAGACCCACCTCTTCCAACAAGCCTACAACCTGCCGTAACCCTCAGTCTGATACAGCGCCGCACAATCAGCTCTACCCTAACCTACTGTATCCAACAACAGGAAGATGAAAAATCGACCGCAAACAGCTGCTATGCCAAACAATTTCTTTTTTATTCAAGCGTTCTTTTCATCGGTGCAGATAAAAATGCGGGAGGTGACTAGGATGCGAGTCCCTCCAAAGGACGACGGCCGTTTCGTCTGTGAGCCAGACTTCTACGGGTCCACGTCGGGGAATGGCCGCACGCACCTTATAAAGGGGAGTGCATCCAGGCCACATCACCGCACATTAAAAACAGAGGAATGCACACATGATAGTGATTAACATAAGTGCAGACAACACATCCCATTTAAAACATGGTCATACAATCAATGTGACACACATTTCAAAAACAAACATGAAAACAGGGGAAAAAAAAGGAAAAAATTCAGGAAAAAATTCACCTGAAAGGTACAGAGGCATTTATCAATGTCATATCAATACATAACTCATTATGTTCATGTTATTCTTTTTAATGACATAACCACTCATTTATCAAAAGATCCAAAATGAATCCATCACTCGAAAATAATTTGCAAAAAATCAGTTTTATGCAAGCCAGTATTATAAGAATACAGCTAGGTCGTTACGGTCATTCAAACCCAGGTTTCCCTGCGCTCCAAATTTTATTATCATACTTGCTTCTTTACGTAGCAATAACTTATGGAGATCGCCCCCTTGTGGAGGCAGGGAAACCTGGACTAGTCCTGCAAAGCGCAAGATGTTGGGATTACCTTCATGTGCTGTGCGAATGTGTTCTATTAGCCTAGGAGAACCTTTACCTGTGGAGATCGATTTATAGTGCTCCCTAAAGCGTATGTACATGCACCTTATTGTCTTCCCTATATAAAATCTTCCACAGGGGCATACAATCACATAAACCACATACTTCGTCTTGCAGGAAATAAACTGCCTGACCTGGTGAGAAAAAGAGCCAATTTGAAGAGATGTACCAGTGAGATGTAAGGCGCAAAACTTGCAGTGACCGCAGCGAAAATTCCCAACAGGCGAACATTTCTCGAGCCATGTGGACTGACAGGTCACCCTGTTTTTCACCAGCAGATCTCTCAAATTATTACACCGTCTATAAGAGACTAGGGGTCCTGCATCTGTCATACTCTTTAGATCCGGGTCGTTGGCAAGGATATGCCAATTCTTTTTTATGGCTTTTTTTATTACTCCATCTAAGGGGCCAAACCTAAAACTGAACATAAACCTATTTACGGCATTGTTCGTTTTCCTCACCTTTTTTGCCTTTGCCTGACTATGTGACAATTTTCCAATACCAAAAGATTGGCTGACCCATAGATTTTCAGAACTCTCAGAACACGCCTTCTCATACGCAGAATCAATTAGTGTACTAGGGTAACCCCGTGCCAATAACCTTGATCTTAAATCCCCAGCTTGTTCTTCAAAAATCTCTTTTACATTATTGATCCTTCTTAGTCTCAAAAACTGAGAGTAGGGTAAAGCTACTTTAGTATGAGTGGGGTGGGCACTCTGAAAGTGCAGTAACGAGTTAGAGGCAGTTGGTTTCCTATACATCTTTGTCAATATTAACCCTTCTTTCACTTCTACCTCTATATCCAAAAATGTTATAACGTTGCCTCCAAAACATGATGTAAACGACATATTCATGGTGTTTGTACTATTGAGGTAGGTGACAAAACCTGTGAACTCCTCCTCTGTACCATCCCACACCATGAATATGTCGTCCACATATCTGAGGAACAACTTCACGTGCTTGAGAAATGGGTTTGTGCTAACGAAAACGTATACGCTCTCAAAAAAACCCAAAAAAATATTAGCCATGGCGCACGATACGGGGGTACCCATTGCAGTACCCCCGCACTGAACGTACCATTTATCCAGGAACATGAATGCGTTTTTTGAAAGCACAAAATTCAAAGCTTCACCTACAAAATCACAATACAACTGCGTTTTCCCACTGCGAGACACTGTCTCCCTCACTGCCTGTACACCTAGGTTCTGGGGTATCCGTGTATACAAGCTTTCCACATCGATGGACACAAGATTAAACCACTCCTGCCAATCAAAACCTCTCAACAAAGATATAAAATCGTTACTATCCTTCACATAGGAAGGGATTCTTTCCATCAGAGGCCTCAATAACCAATCAAGATAGTGGGACAACGGCTCAGTTAACGAACCGATGCCAGCCACTATCGGGCGGCCAGGGGGGTTGACACTATCTTTGTGTATCTTAGGTATAGCATACCAATGGGGTTTTGTGGGAAATTCTGGAATTAATTTTTCGACCTGAGTGCTAGTGAGAAAACCGAGTGTTACATATCTCCCCAATAAGCGTGTTAATTGCTTCTTATACTCAGTAATGGGGTTAGATTGTAAGGGAGTATATGTATCACGATCCTGCAGATGCCTTAAGCATTCTTTAATATAAGCGGTGCGCGTTAACAACACAATATTACCGCCTTTATCCGCTTGGCAGAATACTGTGTCATTCCACGTGCGCATTATTTTTACCGCTGCCGCTTCTCCCTCATTAAGATTATTATCCATTTTGGGATATAGCAATGCCTCAACATCCTTGACAACTGCTTCCTGAAACACATCAATTAAATTCCCATGGGCCACCGGGGGGAAAAAATTAGATTTCACCCCCTTAGTGAATCTACCACATTCATTAGTGTCACCACCTGGGTCAAAAGGCTTTTCGCCCTCGGGGTCATTCAGACTCAACAGCAAACCAGCGGCCTGGGTTACAGTGGAGTCAAAAGCCCCCGTAATATCCCAATCGCACCCCTCAGTTGTGCAAGGTTGGTGACCCTCAGGGACTATAGTCGAAGTGGTCGACGTCTGGTGAAAAAACTTATGCAAGTGCATTTTCCTTGTGGCTTTATATAAATCAATTCTGAATTCAGAAAAATCAAACTCTTCTGGCACGCAAAAATTTAAACCTCTAGATAGGACGGCTGCCATATCATCGGTCAACACATGTTCAGACAGGTTAACAACATTATTGGCAGAAGGAGAGAGAGAGGGTGACAAATATTCTAATTCTTCCATGAGACAAATTTTCTCTTGTGACCTCTTCCCCTTGTGCCTCTTCCTGCCCCCCCTACGGATGCGTTTCCTAAAGGGGCAGGATTTGGCCCAACTTGAGGGGTCACCGTTCTAGAGGGGCCTGGAACCACATCCTCAGAGCCACTGGACTCCGATTCAGTGGTCCAGTACCCTCTTTCCTGGTTACCCAATTTTTTGTTTTTTATATAAGGTTTTCTTTTATAATTTTTAGTGCGATCTTTTGTCCAACAGAAAATTTGTCCCATTTCGTAATCTTTTTTATCTCTCATGAACTTTTCTCTTTTTTTAATTTTAATCTCTGTCTGAGTGTCAATCAATTTTTTGTCCAAATTCTGTATGAATGTTAACCATACACCCTCAGTGACACGTGAACGAGTGTCTTTTTTCAAAACGTCCAGCTGTATGTTCAGAGCTGAATATTCCTCCTCATTTTTCTTCAAGACCAGCTGTAGCAGCCTCATGGAACAATCATGCTGAATGCTCTCCCATTCTTTAGTAAAGTTTTTATCATCTTGAAAATGGGACAATGTTTTTATCACTCGGAGGCCCATAGGGACCCTGCCGCAATCAACATAAGACTGTAACGACTTTATAGTCCAAAATAGACGCACCTCTCTGTCAGAGAGGGAATATATCTTATTTTCGAGTGTTTTAATGCCAAGTACCTCAGTGTCCTTTTTTAGATTGCATTCCTCGAAAAAGGAAGCCGCATCGATCCTCCCCGCCTGTACACCTGGAACGTCCACAGAACTTGCACTTTCATTGTCCATCAGTTCCATAGTGGCCACCGCAAATGTGATAAAACACACAGTCTCTTGCGAACTTTGGTACTGAGCCCGGCAACAGCGTGCAAAAAAGACTCCAGAAAAGAATCCAAATATACTGTAGCAACAAGTGAACAAGTCCTGCACCGCCTGCCCTCAGATTACCTCCAAGTTCAGTGGCTCACGTGCTGATGACTGCCATGTAGCGCTGGTTTGCAGGCGCAGCGTGCTGGTCGGTATTGAGCAGCTAGGAGATCCAACAACAGGAAGATGAAAAATCGACCGCAAACAGCTGCTATGCCAAACAATTTCTTTTTTATTCAAGCGTTCTTTTCATCGGTGCAGATAAAAATGCGGGAGGTGACTAGGATGCGAGTCCCTCCAAAGGACGACGGCCGTTTCGTCTGTGAGCCAGACTTCTACGGGTCCACGTCGGGGAATGGCCGCACGCACCTTATAAAGGGGAGTGCATCCAGGCCACATCACCGCACATTAAAAACAGAGGAATGCACACATGATAGTGATTAACATAAGTGCAGACAACACATCCCATTTAAAACATGGTCATACAATCAATGTGACACACATTTCAAAAACAAACATGAAAACAGGGGAAAAAAAAGGAAAAAATTCAGGAAAAAATTCACCTGAAAGGTACAGAGGCATTTATCAATGTCATATCAATACATAACTCATTATGTTCATGTTATTCTTTTTAATGACATAACCACTCATTTATCAAAAGATCCAAAATGAATCCATCACTCGAAAATAATTTGCAAAAAATCAGTTTTATGCAAGCCAGTATTATAAGAATACAGCTAGGTCGTTACGGTCATTCAAACCCAGGTTTCCCTGCGCTCCAAATTTTATTATCATACTTGCTTCTTTACGTAGCAATAACTTATGGAGATCGCCCCCTTGTGCAGGCAGGGAAACCTGGACTAGTCCTGCAAAGCGCAAGATGTTGGGATTACCTTCATGTGCTGTGCGAATGTGTTCTATTAGCCTAGGAGAACCTTTACCTGTGGAGATCGATTTATAGTGCTCCCTAAAGCGTATGTACATGTGTGAAGCCCCACAGGTGTTGTGTCGGTGCATTACCTTCAGGGACTCCACTCAGCTGGATCTGGTCACAGGTAGGAGATCTTCTTCTTGTCGTGACGCCACTCTCAGTATTGCGGTCAGTGGGGACCGCCACTGCAGGTTGAGGGACGCCTGGGGCTGATGGTGAGTGCAGTTAGTTGGAATAGCCTCCTGAGAGTGAGGCAAGCCCCAGGGCCCTGTGTAGGTGCGTAGTACCACAAGGCGCAGAATAACTCCACACAGGCAGAATGTCTTTCAGGGTTTTTACTCACTTCAGGTGGCAGGGTGAGTAACCCGGGCGTAGCTGGGATGAACCAGGCGGGAACCAGGTATCCTTCAGGCTGACTTCTGATGGTGACTACCAACTCGCCTTCCTTAGCCCTTGGTGGTTTGGGGTGACCCCGACTTTTAGTCCCTATGGGGGTCACCCAGGGAAGTTGCTGAAGCCTCACTCCCCTTCGTTTGCCGTTTGCTTGTGGCCTGGACCAGCTCACTCCAGCTTCTTGCCTCCTGTGAACTGTGGGCCCTAACTGTGGCTACGTGGCTGCGGCTTTTAGGTGTTGTGGTGTGGGCTTTGAGGGCCCCACACCGGCAGGTTTAGCAGGGAAAGGTGGATCTATCCCCGCTCCGGGATCTGCCGCCCGTTTGGGCCTGGTTCTCCCTAGCAGTCTCCTTACTTCCCACTCTGTGCTCTCTCTCTAGCTGGAGATGGGTTTCGGGTAGCCCTCCTAGGTGACCGTTCTCCCCCGTCGGTAGCCACTGCGCGGACGCTGTCAGACTACAGCAGCCCAGGGGAAGGGGTCAGCTCTCCTCGGAGCTCCCTGGACTCTGCTCTGAACCGGCTCACATCTGGGACCTTCACTGCTACTCCTGTCTGAGCTCCACTTTCCTGCTCCTCACTCCTCCACACTCTGCTGCAGACTGTTTACTCCTCCTTCTCTTTTCCCTTTTGTGCCTGCCTACGCCACCTAGCAACCAGACTCTCTTACCACACCCCTTGAGAGGAGATGGAGGCTTTTGGCCCCCTCCACTATTCCAGTGGAGGTGAAGGCTTTTCCCCCTCCTGGGATCCCCAGGGGTCCTCTCAAAGGTACATGTGTGAGACCTGATCACTATGCGCCTGTGTAGTCACACCTCGGTCAGCCTTCTGGATTACCTGTATTGTACTGTCCCCAGCATGGGTGCAGTACTCAGTGGTGCCTGACCAGGTCAGGGGCGCCACATTCCCCCTTAGTTATCACCAGCACGTCCTCGGGCTGCAAGACAACATTTTAAAATGCATAAAACATTAAAACATGGTAAAACATTTTTAAAAGCACCAGGTACCATACATCACCACCCTCCACCCACAAGTCCGTTAACCCACCCAAAACCCTCTCACGTTGGCCGCGCCTTCAGCCACTTCTGGCAGGATGTAGAGGCGGCTTTCATGGTCTGGTGGTCTTCAGGGTATACCTGGCCTGGTGGAGCCGCGCCTTCAGCCTCTTCTGGCAGGATGTAGAGGCGGCCTCCACAGTTGGTGCTGACCAGGTACCCTCTTTGTGGTGGAGAGCCAGGCCCCATAAACAGGCATGCTCTCTGGTCGCAGGTAAGCCAAGGCCCTATATACGGACGTGCTCCCTGGTTGCAGACGAGCCAAGCCCCTAAACAGGCTGACTCTGGTGGTGGTGGTGCCCTCTGGTGTAACTATTTACACTGCGAGAGTTTGTGGCTATAGCCAGTTCATAGCCTTAAGGTTTATTTCTCACATCAGTTTATGTGGGCACATTCTTGAACTTGTAAAACGTTGCAAAACAAACTTTTCAAACTGGTAACTTCTATGCTTCTTTCTGTACTTTATGTGGATTCCTCCTCACCAGGGCTTGGGCCTGTAGGGCTGCGGCACCTGTTGCTTCCTTGACCTCTTTCTTCATCTGGGTCATCAATGGGTTCCTTTTCTTTTCTTCCCTCTGTATCTTCTGTATCTGTTTCTTTCTCTGTATCTGTTTCTTTTTCTGTAGGACATGGTGTTACGTCTAGCGCATACCACCCTCTTTCTCCTTGATGCATGGTAAATTGTACGGAGTCTCCTGTACGCAGGTTCCTTCCAGGATGTCCTCTGGGCAAATTAGCTCTAACGTCTCTCCTATTGACAAAAATGCCTTCTTTGATACCAGGTGCAACGATGAATCCGTATCCTGATTTTAGGCTAAAATCTTCCACAATTCCTCTACAAAGGGGTCCTCTGACCTGTGCTTTGGCTCTTCTCAGGAACCGTTTTTCTTGTAGGTCTCTGGCCGTGACTTCTCTCTGCTCTGGGGATGACGGTGCAGGGAAAGACTGGGTTCTGCTACGGCGCCGTGTCTTGCGGACTGGATTCTGCGAGGTACAGCTTACAAGCTCCCAGGTGAGGCTTTTAGGCAAATCTTCTTCAGCAGACGGTGTCAGGTCTTCTTCATCCCAGCGGGAATATGGCAACATCTCCGGCTCTGGGTATGGATCCAGTGCGGATGGCTCTGGAGTCAGCTCCTCAGCTTCCTGGCCTCCCCTCCCCCTTAGTTCTTCTGAGCACCCCTTTGGTGGCAGTGCTGGGGATGGACTTTCTTCAGCAGGCCCAGGCAGGGATCTCTTTGGCATGATTGCTGCAGGAGTCGTCTTGGGGGTATGCGGAGGGAGTATGTACTGGTCCACCAACCATTGTGGAAACTTGGCCTCCATGTCAGCCTTCAGCTGCCAGTATGCGGGGTCCTCCCCCAGCGTGGGCTTTCCAGCAGGGACCTCTTTGGACTGGGGAGCGGTGTCTGCTCTGGCCTTGCAGGCCGGGGTAAATGGTGATGCAATCTTATCTTGGCGGGCCGCGCCTGGCATGGCGGCGGCCTGGTCTTGGCGGGCCGCGCCCTGCATGGCGGCGGCCTGGTCTTGGCGGGCCGCGCCTGGCATGGCGGCGGCCTGGATGGGCGTTTCTGGCGCAGCTTGGATCGGCGTCGCAGCTGCGATGGGGTCTTTGCAGGCTGGGCTCGGCGTCGCTGCAGCGATCGGAGCTTGGCGGGCCGCACCGGACGTGGCTGCGGCCTGGTTCAGCACCTCACTTGCGGCGCGGACGAGCGTTGCTGCTGCGGTGGGGTCTCGGCGGGCCGGGCCTAGCATGGCGGCGGCCTGGGTCAGCGTCACACCTGCGGCGTGGATGAGGGTCGCGGTGGCAGCCGGTTCTTTGCGGGCCGGGCAGGGCATCGCTGCAGGGACCGGGTCTTGGTGGGCCGAGCAGGGCATCGCTGCGGCGGCCTGGGCTTGGCGGGCCGCACCTGGCGTGGCTGCGGCCTGGCTCAGCGTCGCCGCGCCGGGCGCCTCTTCAGGGACCGCGGGCGTGGCAGCAGGGGTCGGGGCATCCGGGCCGGCAGGGGTAATACTGGACTCACCCATCGGTGGCAGCATCGGGGTCTGAGTCGTTGCCACTCGGTCTGGCGCTCGGCGCGCGGCTCTCCCTTCATAGGCCTGAACCGCGGCAGCCATCTCCAGAAGTTCCATGCGTTCTTCTCTGATCTGCTCCACGACCCGGGTCTCCAGTCGGTCGCAGAACTGGGCCAGCTCCCGATACCACCAGGCAGCGGAGCCCGGTTCTGGGTTTCTGCGGTCAGACGCCATTTCTTCTGCGCCCTCTTCTGTACGATTTCCCAGCAGTGGACTCGTCGTTGCCTCTAGTAGCAAGCTGTTCAGTTTCCGCTCTGCCTCTTTCAGCAGCTCCTCTCCCAGCAGCAGGCTTCTGGCTCCCTTTCTGTCCCGACGTCTCTGGACGCTTCCGCTCTCTTCACTTGCGAGGTCAGGACTCTGCAGGGGATCTCTGGGTAGCCACACCTCTTCGTGGGCGGTAACTTCTCCCAGCGCGGGCTGCTGTTGTTTTTCAGCGCGCTTTTCATGGTGGCAATATGGCGGCGCTTCCAATTTTTCAAGCGGACCGCCCAGGCACATGGTCACCTGTCTGGACAGGTCTAGTCCTTATCCTGTTCGTGACGCCAGATGTGAAGCCCCACAGGTGTTGTGTCGGTGCATTACCTTCAGGGACTCCACTCAGCTGGATCTGGTCACAGGTAGGAGATCTTCTTCTTGTCGTGACGCCACTCTCAGTATTGCGGTCAGTGGGGACCGCCACTGCAGGTTGAGGGACGCCTGGGGCTGATGGTGAGTGCAGTTAGTTGGAATAGCCTCCTGAGAGTGAGGCAAGCCCCAGGGCCCTGTGTAGGTGCGTAGTACCACAAGGCGCAGAATAACTCCACACAGGCAGAATGTCTTTCAGGGTTTTTACTCACTTCAGGTGGCAGGGTGAGTAACCCGGGCGTAGCTGGGATGAACCAGGCGGGAACCAGGTATCCTTCAGGCTGACTTCTGATGGTGACTACCAACTCGCCTTCCTTAGCCCTTGGTGGTTTGGGGTGACCCCGACTTTTAGTCCCTATGGGGGTCACCCAGGGAAGTTGCTGAAGCCTCACTCCCCTTCGTTTGCCGTTTGCTTGTGGCCTGGACCAGCTCACTCCAGCTTCTTGCCTCCTGTGAACTGTGGGCCCTAACTGTGGCTACGTGGCTGCGGCTTTTAGGTGTTGTGGTGTGGGCTTTGAGGGCCCCACACCGGCAGGTTTAGCAGGGAAAGGTGGATCTATCCCCGCTCCGGGATCTGCCGCCCGTTTGGGCCTGGTTCTCCCTAGCAGTCTCCTTACTTCCCACTCTGTGCTCTCTCTCTAGCTGGAGATGGGTTTCGGGTAGCCCTCCTAGGTGACCGTTCTCCCCCGTCGGTAGCCACTGCGCGGACGCTGTCAGACTACAGCAGCCCAGGGGAAGGGGTCAGCTCTCCTCGGAGCTCCCTGGACTCTGCTCTGAACCGGCTCACATCTGGGACCTTCACTGCTACTCCTGTCTGAGCTCCACTTTCCTGCTCCTCACTCCTCCACACTCTGCTGCAGACTGTTTACTCCTCCTTCTCTTTTCCCTTTTGTGCCTGCCTACGCCACCTAGCAACCAGACTCTCTTACCACACCCCTTGAGAGGAGATGGAGGCTTTGGCCCCCTCCACTATTCCAGTGGAGGTGAAGGCTTTTCCCCCTCCTGGGATCCCCAGGGGTCCTCTCAAAAGTACATGTGTGAGACCTGATCACTATGCGCCTGTGTAGTCACACCTCGGTCAGCCTTCTGGATTACCTGTATTGTACTGTCCCCAGCATGGGTGCAGTACTCAGTGGTGCCTGACCAGGTCAGGGGCGCCACACATGCACCTTATTGTCTTCCCTATATAAAATCTTCCACAGGGGCATACAATCACATAAACCACATACTTCGTCTTGCAGGAAATAAACTGCCTGACCTGGTGAGAAAAAGAGCCAATTTGAAGAGATGTACCAGTTTTTTATTAGATGGAGTAAAAAAAGCCATAAAAAAGAATTGGCATATCCTTGCCAACGACCCGGATCTAAAGAGTATGACAGATGCAGGACCCCTAGTCTCTTATAGACGGTGTAATAATTTGAGAGATCTGCTGGTGAAAAACAGGGTGACCTGTCAGTCCACATGGCTCGAGAAATGTTCGCCTGTTGGGAATTTTCGCTGCGGTCACTGCAAGTTTTGCGCCTTACATCTCACTGGTACATCTCTTCAAATTGGCTCTTTTTCTCACCAGGTCAGGCAGTTTATTTCCTGCAAGACGAAGTATGTGGTTTATGTGATTGTATGCCCCTGTGGAAGATTTTATATAGGGAAGACAATAAGGTGCATGTACATACGCTTTAGGGAGCACTATAAATCGATCTCCACAGGTAAAGGTTCTCCTAGGCTAATAGAACACATTCGCACAGCACATGAAGGTAATCCCAACATCTTGCGCTTTGCAGGACTAGTCCAGGTTTCCCTGCCTCCACAAGGGGGCGATCTCCATAAGTTATTGCTACGTAAAGAAGCAAGTATGATAATAAAATTTGGAGCGCAGGGAAACCTGGGTTTGAATGACCGTAACGACCTAGCTGTATTCTTATAATACTGGCTTGCATAAAACTGATTTTTTGCAAATTATTTTCGAGTGATGGATTCATTTTGGATCTTTTGATAAATGAGTGGTTATGTCATTAAAAAGAATAACATGAACATAATGAGTTATGTATTGATATGACATTGATAAATGCCTCTGTACCTTTCAGGTGAATTTTTTCCTGAATTTTTTCCTTTTTTTTCCCCTGTTTTCATGTTTGTTTTTGAAATGTGTGTCACATTGATTGTATGACCATGTTTTAAATGGGATGTGTTGTCTGCACTTATGTTAATCACTATCATGTGTGCATTCCTCTGTTTTTAATGTGCGGTGATGTGGCCTGGATGCACTCCCCTTTATAAGGTGCGTGCGGCCATTCCCCGACGTGGACCCGTAGAAGTCTGGCTCACAGACGAAACGGCCGTCGTCCTTTGGAGGGACTCGCATCCTAGTCACCTCCCGCATTTTTATCTGCACCGATGAAAAGAACGCTTGAATAAAAAAGAAATTGTTTGGCATAGCAGCTGTTTGCGGTCGATTTTTCATCTTCCTGTTGTTGGATCTCCTAGCTGCTCAATACCGACCAGCACGCTGCGCCTGCAAACCAGCGCTACATGGCAGTCATCAGCACGTGAGCCACTGAACTTGGAGGTAATCTGAGGGCAGGCGGTGCAGGACTTGTTCACTTGTTGCTACAGTATATTTGGATTCTTTTCTGGAGTCTTTTTTGCACGCTGTTGCCGGGCTCAGTACCAAAGTTCGCAAGAGACTGTGTGTTTTATCACATTTGCGGTGGCCACTATGGAACTGATGGACAATGAAAGCGCAAGTTCTGTGGACGTTCCAGGTGTACAGGCGGGGAGGATCGATGCGGCTTCCTTTTTCGAGGAATGCAATCTAAAAAAGGACACTGAGGTACTTGGCATTAAAACACTCGAAAATAAGATATTTTCCCTCTCTGACAGAGAGGTGCGTCTATTTTGGACTATAAAGTCGTTACAGTCTTATGTTGATTGCGGCAGGGTCCCTAGGGGCCTCCGAGTGATAAAAACATTGTCCCATTTTCAAGATGATAAAAACTTTACTAAAGAATGGGAGAGCATTCAGCATGATTGTTCCATGAGGCTGCTACAGCTGGTCTTGAAGAAAAATGAGGAGGAATATTCAGCTCTGAACATACAGCTGGACGTTTTGAAAAAAGACACTCGTTCACGTGTCACTGAGGGTGTATGGTTAACATTCATACAGAATTTGGACAAAAAATTGATTGACACTCAGACAGAGATTAAAATTAAAAAAAGAGAAAAGTTCATGAGAGATAAAAAAAGATTACGAAATGGGACAAATTTTCTGTTGGACAAAAGATCGCACTAAAAATTATAAAAGAAAACCTTATATAAAAAACAAAAAATTGGGTAACCAGGAAAGAGGGTACTGGACCACTGAATCGGAGTCCAGTGGCTCTGAGGATGTGGTTCCAGGCCCCTCTAGAACGGTGACCCCTCAAGTTGGGCCAAATCCTGCCCCTTTAGGAAACGCATCCATAGGGGGGGCAGGAAGAGGCACAAGGGGAAAAGAACGCTTGAATAAAAAAGAAATTGTTTGGCATAGCAGCTGTTTGCGGTCGATTTTTCATCTTCCTGTTGTTGGATCTCCTAGCTGCTCAATACCGACCAGCACGCTGCGCCTGCAAACCAGCGCTACATGGCAGTCATCAGCACGTGAGCCACTGAACTTGGAGGTAATCTGAGGGCAGGCGGTGCAGGACTTGTTCACTTGTTCCTAACCTACTGTATCCTCACCTATCCCTTGTAGACTGTGAGCCTTCGCGGGCAGGGACCTCTATCCTCCTGTACCTGTCTGTGTCTTGTATTGTTTATGAATATTGTACTTGTCCCTATTATGTATACCCCTTTCACATATAAAGCGCCATGGAATTGATGGCGCTATAATAATAAATAATAATAATAATAAGTGTACCATCAGGGAAATGAAATGTAGTGTCCCTAGGACAAGTACTTATCCATGTGTTCATGGTTAAGTGCACCTTCAAAGTAACTGCTTTGGTCACCAAGGGACGACAGCTGCCATCAGGTTGCGGACCCAGTGTCTAAAAGCCTAAACAACAACCTTTGTCACGTGATAGGGGCGTGTTCAAAATACTATCACGTGACAAAGGGACGTCATCCCTGGAAGCAGCCCATACAGTCTAGCATCTACACTGAGCACAGTGTGACCGCTGGAGAGGTTTGCGCGCTCACGAGATTATGGGCGGGTACTTGCTGATAACAGTCACAGTCCCGCCCATAATCACTTGCCTGCGCACACGTCACCAGCAGTCACAGTGCTCAGTCCCGTGAGACTGGCACTGGGCATGCGCGGGGATGGCTGGAGCAGTGGGCGGTGTCCAAAAGTATGGAAATCAGCGATGGGGGCGGCATACAGGACCAGGGGGCAGAATAACGGCCATCAGGCTGCCCGCCCCCGTGTCACATTTATAGAATCCGAAGCCAAAAAGGTACCTCTTTATAAACTCTTTTTTTTGGTCAGAAAGGGGGCACAATAATAACAGGGACCTTTCTAGAATGCAGCCCAGGAGCTGCAGAGGGGGAATCTGTTAGGTTTTAGGGGAAATTTCTGCTGACATGTTCCCATTAAAAGCAACCACAAAACATTCGGGGTGGGGACTCGAGCATGGCGCTTCAGCAACAGGGATACTCAATTGAGTATTCAGTGTGTCCGAGCACTTTCGCCCATCACTAATCTTCATAAGTAGGTACTGTCTCATAGTTGTCAGAAATATACCAGAAATGAACCAGACATGACCAGAAGGTAAACTTCTTCAGCTCTTTCTAACCAAGTTTTCCACTGACACAACTTACTTGTTAATTCATATACTTACCACACTACCCCCACCATGTTCACCTATGCCCTCACAGTCTTTGCCCCTCTCCTCCTCACTCTCCTTCACTATCCCCACACCCCAGCACCCTCTAAGCAAATATTCATCTCCCCCTCCCTCCTGCCTTCTCATCTGTCCTCATCTGCTGACCTACTCCTGAACCTCAGGTCGCTCCTAATATCGCGCAGACCATGCCGTCCACTCTCCTTCTCCCACCTGCTCTCCCTTTCTCTACTCCTTCTCACTGCTGGTGACATAGCCCCCAATCCTGGCCCCCCGTGGATGGTACACCCCTCTTTATCACCCACCCACCACTCTCCACATAATAGTAACTACCGCAATCTATCCAACATAAAAACTATTCCCCTCTCACCCACTCTGCCGCCCCCTCTCTCAGGAGCGCTCTGGAATGCCCGTTCAGTGTGTAATAAACTGCACATCATTCACGATCTCTTTACCTCTAGCAATCTAGCCTTTCTAGGCATCACCGAAACATGGCTGACACCATCCAACTCTGCCTCCCCAGCTGCACTATGCTACGGTGGCCTGCACTTCTCCCACACTCCTCGCCCTGGCAATAGACAAGGTGGAGGAGTGGGCCTCCTTCTTTCTAACAACTACAACTTCACCACAATCCCACCTCTACCCTCCCTCGACCTGCCTTCCTTTGAAGTGCACTCTGTCCGAATCTATTCTCCCTCCAACCTCCAAGTGGCTGTCATATACAGACCCCCGGGCGCCACCACTGCCTTCCTCGACCACTTCTCTGCCTGGCTTCTACACTTTCTCTCTGCTGACATTCCCACCATCATCATGGGTGACTTCAACATCCCCACTGACACTCGCCAACAAGCCGCTTCCAAACTCCTCTCCCTTGCTTCGTCTTTTGGCTTAACTCAGTGGTCCACCTCTGCCACCCACAAAGATGGACACACACTAGACCTTATCTTCACCCGCCTCTGTCCCCTTTCTGACTTCACAACTTCCCCCCTCCCCCTATCTGACCACCATCTTCTGACCTTTTCAGCCCTGTCCTCCTCACCTACCCCCCCTGTCCAGCACCTAGCACATCCCCGCAGAAACCTTGCACACCTCAACATGCACACCCTCGCCGACTCTATCCTCCCACTGTCCTCCATATCGTCCCTCCACGACACAGACAGCGCCACTACTTTCTACAACACCACCCTCACATCAGCTATTGATTCAGTCGCTCCCCTTGTGCATGGCAGAGTGAGACGAATCAATAGACAACCCTGGCACAACAGCCTCACTAAAAAACTGCAGCAAAGGTCTAGGGCTGCAGAGCGGCGGTGGAAGAAAACGCACTCCCAGGAAGACTTCACCACATTCAAAAATGCAATTCACACATTTCGTTCAGTCCTCACCTCCGCTAAACACGACTACTTCAGAAACCTCATATCCTCTCTAACACACAACCCCAAACAGTTATTCAACACTTTCAACTCCCTCCTTCGCCCACCACTGCCCCCTCCAACCTCCCTCATCTCTGCAGAAGAATTTGCCACCTATTTCCAAGAAAAAATCGACCTAATAAGGCAAGTCTTCTCTGCTCAGCCACCACAACCCCTTCATGTAGCTGACCACTGCCCCTCCCCCATAAACTTCCTCCCCACCATCACCGAAGGAGAGCTTGCACGTCTGCTCTCAAAAGCGCACCTCACCACCTGCGCACTTGACCCCATGCCATCCCACCTCCTTCCCAACCTCACCACCATCCTTATTCCAGCCTTAACCCATCTCTTCAACCTATCTTTAACGACTGGAACCTTCCCCTCTGCCTTTAAACATGCAACAGTCACACCTATCCTAAAGAAACCTTCCCTCGATCCAACCTCTACTACCAGCTACCGCCCCATATCACTACTCCCACTTGCCTCAAAACTCCTGGAACAGCATGTCCATGCTGAACTTTCCTCCCACCTCTCCTCTAACGCTCTCTTTGACAACCTACAGTCCGGCTTCCGTCCACATCACTCCACCGAAACTGCCCTGACTAAAATCACAAATGACTTGCTTACTGCCAAAGCGAACAAGCACTTCTCTATACTCCTACTCCTAGACCTGTCCTCAGCCTTCGATACCGTTGACCACTCCCTCCTACTACAGATCCTCTCTTCCCTTGGTGTCAGAGACCTTGCCCTCTCTTGGATCTCTTCATACCTCTCAAATCGCACTTTTAGTGTCTCCCACTCCCACACAACCTCTTCATCCCACCATCTCTCTGTTGGCGTCCCTCAAGGCTCTGTCCTAGGACCCCTACTTTTCTCTATCTACACATTTGGCCTGGGACAACTCATAAAGTCCCATGGCTTCCAATACCACCTATATGCCGACGACACCCAGATCTACCTCTCTGGCCCAGATGCCACATCTCTGCTGTCCAAAATCCCGAAATGTCTATCTGCTATATCCTCCTTCTTCTCCTCTCGCTTCCTAAAGCTCAATGTGGCCAAAACTGAACTAATCATCTTTCCTCCGTCTCACCTACACTCTCCACCTGATCTATCTATTACAATAAATAACACCACGCTCTCGCCAGTACCCAAAGTTCGCTGCCTCGGAGTGACCTTTGACTCTGCCTTATCCTTCATACCACACATCCAATCCCTCACCACCTCCTGCCGTCTTCAACTCAAAAATATTTCCAGAATCCGCCCTTTCCTCAATTTGCAATCTACTAAAATGCTAGTGCATGCCCTCATAATCTCCCGCCTCGACTACTGTAACATCCTCCTCTGTGGCCTCCCTGCCAACACGCTTGCCCCTCTCCAGTCCATCCTTAACTCTGCTGCCCGACTTATCCACCTCTCTCCTCAATACCACCCCGCTTCTCCTCTCTGCATGTCCCTCCACTGGCTTCCAATCTTCCACCGTATCCAATTCAAACTTCTAACACTGACCTACAAAGCTGTGCATAATCTTTCCCCTCCGTACATCTCCGAACTACTCTCCCACTACACTCCAACACGTCACCTCCGGTCCTCCCAAGATCTCCTCCTCTCCTCCTCTCTCATTCGCTCCTCACACAACCGACTCCAAGACTTCTCCCGAGCATCCCCAGTCTCCTGGAACTCGCTGCCTCAACACGTCAGACTATCCCCTACTCTTGCAAACTTGAAACGGAACCTGAAAACGCACCTGTTCAGAAATGCCTACAATCTACAATGAACTCGCTGCCGCCCGACCACCGTGCGCAGCTGCCGCCCGACCACCGTGCGCAGCTGCCGCCCGACCACCGTGCGCAGCTGCCGCCCGACCACCGTGCGCAGCTGCCGCCCGACCACCGTGCGGAGCTGCCGCCCGACCACCGTGCGGAGCTGCCGCCCGACCACCGTGCGGAGCTGCCGCCCGACCACCGTGCGGAGCTGCCGCCTGACCTACACCCCACCTATTGTCTCCTCCCCATAATCCTATAGAATGTAAGCCCGCAAGGGTAGGGCCCTCTTCCCTCTGTACTAGTCTGTCTACTGTAACTTGTATACGTATTTTGTATGTAACCCCCTTCTCATGTACAGCACCATGGAATTAATGGTGCTCTATAAATAAATAATAATAATAATAATAATAATAGTTCTGATAAATAAAAGCAATTTTGCAATTTTCACCTTTTCTAGCGATAACACTTTTCTTTTTTATACAACTCTGTGCCTTGAAGAGTGACCACTGTTGCTCCTGCAGCCTCTCATTCTTCTACCCGACTCGCTCATTAGCCTCATTACATATTCACTGCACTCGCTCATTAGGCTCATACATATTCACTCCTCCCCCATCTGTGATTGGTTGCAATCAGATGCGCCCTCATGCTGAGTGACAGGTATCTGACTGCAACCAATCACAGCTGCCGGTGGATGTGTCTACATCGTACAGTACAATAAATAAATAAAAAAAACTGCATGCGATTCCCCCGAATTTTGATACCCAGTCAAGATAAAGTCTTACAGCTGAGAGCTGGTATTTTCAGGCTGGGGAGACCCACGTTATTGGGAGCCCTACAGCCTAAAAATATCAGCCAGCAGCAGCCCGGAATTGCCGCAACCATTAGATGCAACAGTCCTGGAACTTTACCGGCTCTTTCCGATTACCCTGGTGCAGTGGCAATCGGGGTAATAAGAAGTTAATGGCAGTCCATAGCTTCCACCAAGTCCTAGATTAGTCATGGCAGGCATCTGAGACACCCTCATTACTAATCTGTAAGTGAAAGTAAATAAACACCCAAAAAATCCTTTATTTGAAATAAAAGACAAAAAAGCACCCTCTTTCACCACTTGATTAACACCTCAAAATCCCCTCCAGGTCCAACGGAATCCACACAAGGTCCCAAGACACTTTCAGCTCTGCTACAGCTGAAGCTCACAGCGAGCATCATAGAACAAGACTGCCCACTGTGAGCTCCACACAGCAACTGAAGTCAGTCAAGCTATCAGCGGTGACATCACTCAGGTTAGCTGCTGCCACATCTGGAGTCCTTCACACTTGACAGCAAACCACCGTAGTGACTGAATTGAGCCACGCGATCAGTGATGCCGACACTCAGGTGATTTCTGGTCACAGCTGGAGTCTTCCACCTGTGACTGCAAATCAGGACATGACTGAAGTGAGCCGCAGATGGAGGACTCACCTGAGTGACTTCACCGCTGATCACACGGCTCACTTCAGTCATGGCCTGAACCTCACAGTGATTAACCCCTGACGTCACAGCTGCAACACACTCGTTATTGTGGGTCCCGCAAATGTAATGTCAGAGGTTCACCCTAGTTCATTCTGATCGCAGGGCTATGTCTTCACTCACAGATGGCAGTCATGTTCTATGGCACTCGATTTGACAGGACAGGGATGTAGCAGAGCTGAATCGCCGTGGGACCTTGTGACCTTTTTAGGGTGTTTATGTTTATTTACTTTCACTTACAGATTAGTGATGGGGTCGGGGTCTCATAGACGATTGCCAGAAATAATCTAGGACCTAGTGGCAGCTATGGGCTGCTATTAAAACCTTATTACCCTGATTGCCACCACATCAGGGCAATCGGGAAGAGCCAGAATTGATGCATCTTATGGATTCGCCAATTCTGGGGCGGCTGTGGGCTGCTATTGTTAGTCTGAAAAGGGCCAAATAACCATAGCCCTTCTCACCCTAATAATTTCAGCCCCCAGTAGTCTGCTGTACCTTGGCTGGTTCTAGAAAAATGGGGGGCCCTCCATGTCATTTTTTTTTTTTTTTAAATCAAATTTAAAAAACAAACAAACGTGGGACCCCCTCTGTTTTTTATAACAGCCAAGGTACATCAGAGAGCTGAGGGTTGCAGCCTTCAGCTGCTGCTGGATATAAAAAATGGGGGGGAGGACTCCATATCATTTTTTTACCAAAACAAAATAAAAAAAAAACAGCTGGCCAAGCTGTTCTGTTATTTCTATCTGTTCTTTCTTATTATCTATTCTATATGTTCTTTCTTTCTATCTATTCTTTTTATCTACTTTTTCCTATCTATCTATTCTAGCTATCAATTATACTATCTCATTTTGTTTCTCCTTTAAAAAAACTCACTGACAAGAGCGCACCTATATTACAAGCATTTTTTTTTTACATTTCCAGGCCCTCTATGACAAGGTGTAGTTTTGGTTGCAGTTTGTGTACAGAAAAAAACTGCAGCGTGTGCATGTAGCCTAAGCCTATTTTAAAATTGATCCCTGTGAAGTTTAGCTCCTAAAGAAAGTCTGTCAACCCAAACTGACTATACACTAAGCACATAGTTTCTTAATGAATATAGTTCTTCCTTTTAAAAGGTCCTGGAAGGTGATCACATGATAGAGTAAACAACGCAAGTCACCGTGCGTGCGCCCGCCACTGCAGCAGCACAAGGAGGCAGAAGGCAAGGTGACAAGTTGCGGCTTCACAGCCTGGGCGTCATACCCAGATCTAATCACAGGGAAACCTTGGGCAGGAAGACATGCCAGCCTGTCGTCAAGATGATCACACATCACCGAGAACGCTCCTGAATGAAAGCAGAGGGACGTGTCACCTCATAGTTTCATAGTTTCATAGTTTTTAAGGTTGAAGGGAGACTCTAAGTCCATCTAGTTCAACCCGTAGCCTAACATGTTGATCCAGAGGAAGGCAAAAAAACCCAATGTGTCAAATAAGCTCCAATGGGGAAAAAAATTCCTTCCTGACTCCACATACGGCAATCAGACTAGTTCCCTGGATCAACACCCTGTCATAAAATCCAATATACATAACTGGTAATATTATATTTTTCAATTAATGCGATCAGGCTCTGCTTAAATTTTACTTGTGAATCCCTCAATACAACATCATACGGCAGAGAGCTCCATAGTCTCACTGCTCGTACAGTAAAGAGTCCTCATCTGTGATTATGATTAAACATTCTTTCCTCAAGACGTAGCGGATGCCCCCGTGTTCCAGTCGCAGGCCTAGGTGTAAAGAGATCTTTGGAAAGGTCTCTGTACTGTCCCCTCATATATTTATACATTGTGATTAGATCCCCCTAAGCCTTTGTTTTTCCTAACTAACTAACCCCAAGTTTAATAACCTGTCTTGGTGTTGCAGCCCACCCATTCCTCTAATAATCTTGGTCGCTCTTCTATCTACCTGTAAGATTATGCTATTTATAACCTTCTATACTTTTGCTAACAAGAAATGCATCCATTCCTCTCTTAAATTCATTCAGTGAGTTGGCCATCACCACTTCCTCAGGAAGAGAGTTCCAGAGCCTCACTGCTCTTACCGTGAAGAACCCTCTTCTATGCTGATGTAGGAATTTTCTTTCCTCCAATCGAAAAGAATGCCCCCTTGTTCTTGTCATAGTCCTTGGTACAAACAGATCATGGGAGAGATCTCTATATGGCCCTCTGATATATTTGTACATATTTATTAGGTCTCCCCTAAGTCTTCTCTTTTCTAGAGTAAATAGACCTAATTTTGATAACCTTTCCGTGTATTGTAATGCACCCATTCCATTTATTATTTTAGTAGCCCGCCTCTGAACCCTTTCAAGTTCAGTAATGTCTTTCTTCAGCACCGGCGCCCAAAATTGCACACAATACTCCAAGTGTGGTCTGACTAGTGATTTGTACAGAGGGAGAATGATGTTTTCATCTCGTGCCCCCAGACCTCTTCTAATGCATCCCATCACCCTATTTGCTTTGGTGGCTGCTGCCTGACACTGGGCACTCCAATTTAGATTCTTATTCACTAAGATGCCTAAGTCTTTTTCCATGTCTGATTTCCCCAGCAGTTTCCCATTTAGTAAGTAATCGTAGCATCTGTTTCTCCTTCCCATGTGCATAACCTTACACTTATCTGTGTTAAACCTCATTTGCCATTTTTCAGCCCAATTCTCCAATTTACTCAAGTCCATCTGTAGTTGCAAACTGTCCTCCTTTGTGTTAACTACCTTACATAGTTTTGTATCATCTGCAAATACTGATATTTTACTCTGTAAACCATCCACCAGATCATTAATAAATATATTAAATAGTAGGGGGCCCAATACAGACCCCTGTGGCACCCCACTAGTAACCCTGGCCCAATCTGAGTATGCACCATTAATAACCACTCTTTGTTTTCTACCACTAAGCCAGCTACCTACCCATCTACACACATTTTCCCCGAGCCCAAGCTTTCTCATTTTACTTAGCAGTCTTTTATGTGGGACAGTGTCAAATGCTTTACCGAAGTCGAGATAAATGACATCCAATGATTCTCCTCGGTCCATGTGAGAGCTTACATCCTCATAGAAGCTGATCAGGTTAGTTTGACAGGAGCGATCCTTCATAAATCCATGTTGATATGGAGTTAAACAGTTATTAACATTGAGACATTCCATAATAGTATCCCTTAAAAACCCTTCAAACATTTTACCCACAACAGATGTTAAGCTTACCGGCCTATAGTTTCCAGGTTCCCTTTTGCACCCTTTTTTGAATATTGGTACCACATTTGCTAGCTGCCAATCCAGTGGAACAGACCCAGTTTCTATAGAGTCTTTAAATAAAAGGAATAGAGGCCTGTCTATCACATTACTTAACTCCCTTAATACCCGAGGGTGAATGCCATCAGGGCCTGGTGATTTGTCAATTTTAATGTTACTAAGTCGGTTCTGCACTTCTTCCTGGGTTAGGCAGGTCATACTTAACGGGGCATTTACATGATCACTCTGCATTTCCCCTGGCATATGCTTTTCCTGTGTGAACACAGTTGAGAAAAAAGTATTTAAAACATTTGCTTTTCCCACATCGCTTTCTATGATTTTACCCTCATTATTCTTTAAAGGGCCAACACCATCAATTTTAATCTTTTTTCTGTTTATATAATTAAAGAATAGTTTGGGATTTGTTTTGCTTTCCTTAGCAATGAGTCTCTCAGTTTCTACTTTTGCTAAATATATTTGTTTTTTACACATTTTATTTTTTTCTCTATATATTTTTAATGCTTCCTCGCTGCCTTCTTGTTTTAGCTTTTTAAATGCCTTTTTCTTATTATTCATTGCCCCTTTTACATCCTTATTAAGCCACATTGGTTTTCTCCTGTTCCTAGCCCTTTTATTTCTGTATGGTATGGCTAGCTCGCAGTGGGTGTTTGATACCGATTTAAAAATTTCCCACTTATTTTCTGTGCTCCCATTTTTGAGGACATTGTCCCAATCAATTTGGCGAAGGTCTTCTCTAAATTGATCAAACTTTGCTTTCCTGAAATTCAGCGTTTTTGTAACCCCCCTCCAAGGCACCTTACTGAAGGACAAGTGGAATTGTATTATATTGTGGTCACTATTCCCTAGGTGCCCATCCACTCGTACGTCTGTTATTCTATCTGGCCTGTTGCTTAAAATTAAGTCCAGAAGGGCTGCCCCTCTAGTTGGGCCCGGCACAAGTTGGGACAGATAATTATCCTTAGTTACTGACAGAAACCGGTTTCCTTTCTGAGATACACAGGTTTCAGTTTCCCAGTCTATATCGGGGTAATTGAAGTCCCCCATAATAATCACCTCATTGTGATTTGCTGCTTTGTCTATTTGTTTCAATAATACATTTTCAGTGGTTTCTGTTATATTTGGTGGCTTATAACAAACCCCTATGAGGATTTTATTAGTTTTCCCTCCTTGTATCTCCACCCATAGAGACTCCACCTCTTCATTTCCCTCTTGAATATCTTCTCTTAGTCTGGGCTTTAAACTGGACTTTATATATAGACAGACTCCACCCCCTTTCCTTTTTTTACGATCCCTCCTAAACAATTCATATCCTTGCAGGTTAGCCGCCCAGTCATAACTATCATCTAACCATGTCTCAGTTATTCCTACTATGTCGTATTTCTCCTCATACATTACCAGCTCCAGTTCCTCCATCTTATTGGTCAGGCTTCTTGCATTGGTCAGCATGCAGGAAAGAAGTTTTGCTCCCCTTTTCTCAGCTTCCTTCTTAGTACCCTGTCTTGGGTCCTCTTTACGGCATCTAGTATCCTTGATTAGTTTGTCCTTCTGCTGCATGTTCTTGTCTGCTGTTTTTTCTCCCATCCCCTCTTCTTCTAGTTTAAAGCCCTCCTGATGAGTGTGGCAAGCCTTCTGGCGAACGTGTGTTTCCCAGGTTTTGTGAGGTGTATCCCGTCTCTTGCGAGAAGTCCATCGTAGAGGTAATTCACTCCATGGTCTAAGAATCCAAATCCTTGCTGCCTGCACCACCGTCGTAGCCAGTTGTTCAAATCTAGTATCCTATTCCATCTTCTGACACCATGGCCATCGACTGGGAGGATTGATGAGAAAACAACCTGTACGTTCCGTTCCTTTATTTTCTTCCCCAGAATTTCAAAGTCTTCACAAATAGTTGGCAGATCATTTCTTGCCGTGTCGTTTGTTCCTACATGTATCAATAGGAACGGGTATTCGTCCTTGGATCCGAGGATAGTTGGTATCCTGTTGGCCACATCCTTGATTTTTGCTCCAGGGAGGCAGCATACTTCTCGTGCGGTTATGTCCGGCCTGCAGATAGTTGCCTCCGTGCCTCTTAGTAGTGAGTCGCCCATAACTACCACTCTTCTTTTCTTTCTGGACGCACTGCTTGTTGCTCCTGAGTGCTTTTGAGTGTCTTTTGTTTCTGCTTTTGTTGACAAAGTAACTTCTTTTGATGATACTGTGTCTTCTCCTGTAGAGACGGTATCATCCTGAGCTGTGCCATTTTCGTTCTCCAGCATGAGGGCTTCATATTGGTTGCTAAGCTGTGTGGGTGGTGCCGACCACTTGATCCGCTGGCTTCTTTTGGTCACATGTGTCCACTTTTCAGCCTCTGTATGTGTTCTGAAGCTTTTCTCACTTTCCATATCCTGAATTGTTGCTTCTGCCTCGTCCAAGAAGTCCTCATGTTCTTTAATTAGCTTCAAAGTTGCTATTCTTTCTTCCAGTCCCCGCACCTTTTCCTCTAAGAGGGCAACAAGTTTGCACTTTTGACAGGTGAAGTTGAATTTCTTGTGCGGCAGATCCGTAAACATGTAGCATGTGTTGCAGTTGACCATGTGGATTTTCTTCTCTTCCATAATGCTGATGTAGCGTATGACAGGCGAAAGTCGCGCGCCGTCAGGTTTTGCGATGTCCTCAAACAGCGAGACCCGGCAAGTCCCAGCAATCGATCAGCTTACGGCGACTCTTCTCTTCTTAAACAGCTACAGTTATCACCACTATGAGATTGTGTTAAAACTATGCCACACTTATCTTCAGTCGCCTCCCTTTACTTCAGTACCTCGCACCTCTGCAACACAAGAGCGCTATCAAGGAGGGAAGTGATCACAGTGGCGATTAGGGACTGCAGATGGTTACTGGTGCTATATACAGTACATATATAAGACATTCATTGATATAATTAATATAGAAATAACACTATCACCAATGTATATCTGTGACGCCCTGGCACCGCCAGGTGTCGCACACAGAGTAGTTCCCCGCATAACACCTTCCCTCAAACGGTTACATCAAGCCAACCAAATCCTAGTCACCCCCCTTCCCCAGGGTAGGAAAGGCACACCAGTGGCCAGGACCAGGCGGATGGAGAATGTCGACCAAGGGGTCTGGAGAACCCGGGGTGGGAAAAGAGGCAGTTGTTGAAAAAAGTTGCAGTTGAAATGAAGGTGGAAGTGGAGTGAGGAGAAAGTGAAGGAGAAGGCTAGACTAGGTGTTGGCTAGGTGGCAGACGGTGGTCCGTGTCTGTCAGGAGACGGGAAGACGTCTGCGGGAGATCCGAGGTGGACCGGGGCAGAGTTGGAGCCCGCCGCCCGCCGGTACCGATACCGGAGAACCGAACCGGAAACCGTGCACAGAGGGGGTACTTGGACCCTGAAGCCAGGACCGGAACCAATGGCCTAGCTAATTAACCATTTGAGGGCAGGATTATAGGTCCTGTCCCAACCAAAGTCCCAAAAGCAGACAACCACCCACCGAGGGGGATAGGGCATCCGCCAGGGCCCGTAGATCCCAAGGGTCAGCGTCAGTGGGCACGTCTCCCAACCAAAAGTATCAGGAGCAGACTCCCGTGTTCCACACTGGGAAGTCCACACACTACAAACACAGTGCAGAGGAGGGTGACGCAGACAACCAGCCCGGGTCTGGGAGCAGAGTACACCCGGCCGTGGCAGCCGGCCACCAACACCTTGGGTTACCGATTGGACTTGTGTGAAGTTATTCCAACTGTGAGTACATTGACATCCCCCGGGCGCACCCGGCCCCTGCAGTCACCATCCTCAGCACAGAGACATTGAGCTCCGGGGCATCCATCCCTACCCACAGAGGGGTTAACATCCAGCTGCCAGCCCATCGCCCCCGGGTGCTCCCCAACAGCAGCGGTGGTGCTACATTTCACCACACACCGTGGGTGGCGTCCCGAAATCCCCGTACATAAACATCCCCTTTTTATTCGAAGTGTCCGCGAGACCCCCCAGGGTCCGGAGACCCCTCGAGCCACACTGCAGATCCGGATCCAAGCAGCTTGGCTGCTGGTGTGGGGGCGGCACACCTCGAAACTTGGAGTCATGAATAGAATTCAAACCCATCCACCTACCTGGTTTAAGTGCGCCTTACTCTGGACTGTCAGCGGTGTTCCGCTGCAAATATTTTGAAAATCCGCCATTTTGCCACCATTTTTGGGCGCAGAAAACGACAACCCAGCGTCTTCTTCCCCAAGAAAGAGTACGAAGACGAGGCCCCACCCCCTGGGAACGCGGGCGGAAGGAAGTGCTCCGGAGTTTGGAAAAGAAGCCAGAGAGACGCGCTGAAAGGGGTGGTTCACCCATTTTTTTTATATTCTCTATGAGTGTAACTTACCATTTTAGGTCACTTCTTCATTGGCTTCTATTTGCAGTTCTGGCACTGAGCGGCGCTATCCTGCATGCTCAGTGCTTGTCAAATGACTCCCTGGTGCTGTGGCTGCTAGTATCCTCTTACGTCCCGTCAAGTTCCGGGCTCTCAAACTTGACGGTTACGTCAGAGGATGCTGGCACCACTCACATTGATTGACAGGGCTGTGGGTGCTGACTACAGCACGTCACAGCCCAGCATCGAGGGGAGGATCCGAAGGACGCCAGTGTGGAGCAGTGAAGAGCGCGCCGCTTAGCATCCGTCAGCTGTGGGAGGTACGGGGCGCCAGTGTGGAGTACAGGGGGTTTTCTTCAGCTGAAATCCACCCTGTCACACAAGTATGTGATCACACTATCCGCCCGCTGTGCTCAGCTGTCAGGAGAGCCTGCGGTGTCGGCAGTGTGATCATGTGCTCCTACCAGCAGCACAGGTGAGACGCTGCATGGGACCAATCTGCTCCATTCTGTCACCTGCACAACAAGTCCCAGAGTGGAGACAGTTAGTGCCATGCTCTGCTCTGACACATAGTGTGCTATATGTCACTAACTGTCTCCACTCTAGGACTTGTTGTACAGGTGACCGGATGCTACAGGATTCGGAGGGCGCCGGTGTGGAGCGGTGAAGAGGGCTGAGCATCCGGCAGATGGTGAGGTACGGGGCACCAGTGTGGAGTGCAGGGGGGGTTTAATCAGCTGAAACCCCCCCTGTCACGTAAGTACTGATCTCACTCTCCACCCGCCCCGCTCTGCTCCGATGTCAGGAGAGCGGGCAGTGTGATCATGTGCTCCTCCCACCAGCACTACAAGACGCAGCAAGAGACTGACAAGCTGGTGACATGCAGCACCGCATGTGTCAGAGCAGAGCATGTCACCGCTCTGCTCTGTCACCTGTCCTGCTGCATGGGACCAACTGTCTGCACTCTGTCACCTGCACCACAAGTCACAGAGTGGAGCAAGTTGGTGACAGAGCACCTCTCCCCCCCCCTCTTCTCTCCCTCTCCCTCTCTTCTCTCCTCCCCCTCTCTTCTTCCCCCCCTCTTGTCTTTCTCCCTATCTTCTCCCCCACCTCTTCTCTCCCCCCCTCTTCTCTCCCCCCCTCTCTTCTCTTCCCCCCTCTCTTCTCTTCCCCCCTCTCTTCTACCCCCCTCTTTCTACCCCCTCTCTTCACCCCCCTCTCTTCTCTTCCCCCCTCTCTCTTCTCTCCCCCTCCCCTCTTTTCCCTCCCTCCCGCTCTCTCTTTACCTTCCCTCCCTCTCTTTTCCCTCCCTCCCTCTCTTTTCCCTCCCTCCCTCTCTCTCTTTTCCCTCCCTCCCTCTCTCTCTTTTCCCTCCCTCCGTCTCTCTCTTTTCCCTCCCTCTCTCTCTTTTCCCTCTCTCTCTCTTTTCCCTCTCTCCCTCTCTCTCTTTTCCCTCTCTCTTTTCACTCTCTCTCTCTATTTTCCCTCTCTCTTTTCACTCTCTCTCTCTCTTTTCACTCTCTCTCTCTCTCTCTTTTCCCTCTCTCTCTCTTTTCCCTCTCTCTCTCCTGGCATGGTCAGTACAGAAATCTCTCGATTGTGGATGGGTGAGAGGGAGTAATAAACATGGAGTCTCTAATGTGTCTGTGTATTTATTTCTAATATAGTATTTTTCTCTGTCTGATGTCTTTTTTTTTTAACCCTTTATTGGAGATTCTTAATGGCCGGGTCAAACTTGGCCTGACATTAAGAATCTCGGGCTTTATACCAGCTGGTAAAACATAGCTGGTATTAACCCCTTATTACCCGGCGTGCCACCTGCCACCAGGGCCACTGGAAGAGTTGGATACAGCGCCAGAAGATGGCACTTTTATGAAAGCGCCATTTTCTGGGGCGACTGTGGACTGCAACTCGCAGCGGGGGGCCCAGAAAGCTTGGACCACCCTGCGCTGAGGATTCCAATCCCCAGCTGCCTAGTTGTACCTGGCTGGACACAAAAAAATGAGGGAAGGCCACGTCTTTTTTTTTTAAATTATTTCATGAAATTATTCCCTATATTTTTGGTTCCCAGCCGGGTACAAATAGGCAGCCCGTACCTGCCTGCTCTACCTGGCTAGCGTAAAAAAAATATGGAGAAGCACACGTCATTTTTTAAAAATGTTTTTAGGCAAAAACCTTTATATATATATATATATATATATATAAAAAAAAAAAAGACTTCCCTGGATTTTCCATTGCCAGTGAAGGTAACACCAAGCAGTGGGGGTTAGCAGCCAGTAGCTGCTTGGGTTACCCTTAGCAATAGAAAATGCAGCGGGAACCCACACTTTTTTTTTTTTTACCCCTATTTTTAATGAATTTTTTTTTTAAAAAAAAAAATCGACATGGGCTTCGCCCATCAAGCACCAGAGCATTTTACTGCTCACTCATGCCTACTCCTCACCACACAGCCAGCGGAACAATTAATCAGATGACTCCAGTGTCAGCCGATTACTTGTTCTGTGTCCCCCTGCATCCATCGCAGCGTGTGCGGGCTGTGAGGTCACCTGAGTTCAGTCCGGCACTGGAGTCAGCTGATCTGAACTCAGCTGAACTCCAGCCCGCACACACTGCGATGGATGCAGTGGGACACAGAACAAGTAAGGCCTAAGCCACACGGCGAGAAAAATGGTGCGAATGGAGTACGATAAAGCATCGCATTCCATTCGGACCAATATTAGCCTGTGTATCAGCGCACATGAGCAATTATTTTCTCAGCCCTTATCGGACAGAGAATACAATCGCAGCATGCTGCAATTGTAATGCAAGACTCTTTCTCTTTTACCCATTCATGTGTATGGGGTGAGAGAAAAATCGCACTGCACTTGCGGTACATCGGTGTAACGCGAGTGCAGAGCGAGAATCGCAATAGCCGACTACGGAGGAGAGAGGGAGATAAATCCCTCCCCTCCTCTGTCCCGGCCCTCCCGCCCCTCCGCAGCACTGGCCCGCCCCTCCTGAGTGCCGGATCGCCCCCCGCAGCTGAGGTCCGCTCTCACAGTCAGACCTCTGTCGCAGAGACACACGCATGACACTCAGCTCTGCTGTACTGCCAGCATGAGCCGAGTGTCATGCGAGGGGGTCGCAGTAATCCCCGTGTGGCCCCAGCCTAATTGGCCGACACTGGAGTCAGCTGATCTGAACTCAGCTGAAATCCTGTACACACAACCCGCACACGGTCACACGTGATCGGCAGCAGGCAGTGACTGCTGTTAACCTGCATCCATTGCAGCGTGTGCGGGCTGTAAGATCAGAAGTCAGCTGACTCCAGTGCCGGCCGATAAATTCTGTGTCCCGCTGCAGAAGGATCCGGTAAAATAACGGTTCCATGCGTTGCACATTTAATCCACAGGATCCGGTCATATGCGGTTTGCATTTTTTTTGCCTACAGGCAAAAAAACGCTGATGTGAAAGTAGTCTGCAAAATGCATGCCACACGGATGATATGGACGACACACAGAGACTATGCAAGAGGGAAAAAAAGCAATCTCATGACCCCTTCTTTTTTTTTTCCCCAATTATTTTTTTCACATGTTGCGCCGGCTAATAATCATAATTTCTGTACGCACACGCACACACGCACACACACACTATGAACTATATGAGAACAAGCAGAAGATAGAAGCTTTCTTTCCCTGGTTGTGCAGAGCTGGGAGCTTCTGCTGTCTCTGTGTGATTGCTCTGAGTGCATCCACACTGGGAAGAGGCAGGGAGGAGACTTTGGGTGGAGAGGAGAGCTGAGTGGGTGTGTTAGACACAGTGGGTGTGTTAGATACAGCCCTAGAGCCACAAAGAATTATGGGAGTTGTAGGAAGTCCGAAGATACATTAACCCCATCGGAGCTGGAGCCAGCAATGAGGATGTGCTGCTAGAGCACGATAAAAGGTAATATTGCTGAAAAAACATAATAGGTGTGTGGAGAGGCACATAATAGCAAGATTTATGAGAAAAAAAAATCAGTTTTGGTAACTGGACAACTTCTTGAAGGTTTGCTCCAGAAAAACCAAGGGGGAAAAGCGGGAAGATGTCGGTGCCCAATAGTGATGGTGGAGCGGTGGCGCCCGCAAACGTGTCGGATGACGGAGAAGTGGCGGCTCCCGCTACGGTCGCAGGAGCGGTGGAGCCGGCGATCACCCAAGTAATGCCGATCACTCTACCTTACATACCCGGAGCGGCCTGGTTGCCTCAGTATGATGGACGACCCGATGCCCTGCAGATTTTCAAGAAGAAGATATGTACCGTTCTTGATATGTACGCCATGACCGGCAAGCAGCGTGCATCGGTAGTGTTGGGACAGCTGACCGCCGCCGCCAAGCAGGAGGTAGAGACCTGGGCCGATACTGACCGGGCCTCGGTGTCCGCCATCTTTGACAAGCTGCAAGTTGCTTTTGAAACCCGCACAGAAGCGGAATTGCGGATGCAGTTTTACAACTGCCGAGAGCGTCCTCAGGACAGCATTCGGGACTACGCTTTTAGGCTGCAAACCGCCTTGCGTAGACTGATGCAGACAGACTCCATTAATGAGCTGGAGAGTAATAAAATGCTGGTAGAGCAGTTCTTGCAAGGGCTGGGGTCCGCTGAAGACTGCAAGCAGCTGTGTCTGTGGGTCCTCGAGCATCCGGACTTAAACTTTGTGGTCCTAAAGGACCGGGCCATTAAAGCCCTACAATCATCCAAAGCTGGTGCCCCTGAACCACCACCCTGGCCGGCTGATACTGCTCATGTCTCAGCGAAAACCCCTTTGTTAGCCTTGCCGGCACCCGCAGCAGCGCCCGGGAGTCCTGAGGAGTTATCACAAGTCCAGTGCATGAGTAAAGACATCGCGAGGATCCTCGCAGCCTTACAGCTCCCACCAAAGACCAAGCCAGCAGAAAATATCCAGCTCGCCGACAGCCCGGAAGACGTCCCCTGGATGCAAAGGAGGAACAACAACAACCGGTATGGACAGCCCATTTGCTACAAGTGCAACAAGACCGGTCATATTTTCCGCTGGTGTCCTTTAAACGAGCAACCCCTGAGGCCAAGGGCCAATCCTCAGGAAAAGATTCTCAAGGCCCAGCTGATTGGCGTGAGCGGTATGTCGGAGGTCGCCCCATCATCTCCCTTCCTGTGGACGGTATCCTGACGTTCGCCCTTCTGGACACTGACTTGCAGGTAACAGCAATGCCTTATGTACTATACAAACGTTACTGGTCCGATGATGAACTCACCCCACCTGATGCCAGCCTGACTATCATTGTGGCTAATGGACTTCCTATGACCCAGGTAGGGTTTAAGGAAGTGACTCTAAAGGTGGGGCAAGTGGAGCTGAAGCATCAAGGACTCATTGTGGTGCAGAATGACCCTAGTGATCGTAAGCGTAACCCGAAAATGGTCCTAGGGACAAATGTGATTGAGAACTGCATGGGAGAAGTGCTGCATTTATTACAACAACTGTCTGCCACGGCAGGAGAGGGCCAGCAGAAGGCTCTGCAATGTGAAATCCGGGCTCTCCTGCAGTGGCAACAGGTGAACATGTCAGGTGGAGAGATTGGTAGTGTTCAGTTGATGGATGTAGCGCCTCTTGTGGTGCCTCCGCAGAGTGAAATGATGATTTGGTGCAGGGCAGCAGTAGGTCCCCATGGACAGGATTACCTGGCAGTAGTGGAGCCTCTGCCTTTGGAAAACTGGCCTACAGTAATGGCAGCCAGAGGGGTGATTGATGTCCAGAAGGGGAGAGTGCCGGGAGAGTGATGAATTGCGGAGAGGAAGAGGTTAGGCTACCCCGTTACGCCACCATCGCTAAACTGTTCACAGTAGACACTAATGCCATCCAGCCAGCAGCCTCCACCATTACTACATCACAGTCAGACAGTAACAGTTCACCAAAGTAGCTGGAGGACTGGTGTCAAGAGCTACACGTAGGCACCGACTCCACACCTGCACATCACAAGGGAGGGGTGTACAGGGTAGTGCAGGAGTACGAGCAGGTATTCAGCAAACACCCGTTAGATTTCGGGAGGATCAAGAGAGTCCAGCACCACATCCCCACAGGGTACACATCCACCCATCAAGGAGAGATATAGGCCGATTCCACCTGCACATTACCAGTGTGCCAAAGACATGTTGAGGAACATGAAGGAGGCAGGGGTCATCCGTGATAGTTGCAGTCCCTGGGCAGCTCTGTTGGTCCTGATAAAGAAGAAGGACGGCACTATGAGGATGTGTGTGGATTACCTGAAGATTAATCAATTAACTCATAAGGATGCATACCCTCTCCCCCCGTATTGAAGAGTCGTTGGCTGCACAGAGAACCGCAAATTACTTCTCTACTCTTAACCTTACTAGTGGCTACTGGCAGGTGTCTATCGCAGAGGAGGACCGGGAGAAGATTGCTTTGGCTACCCCGATGGGTCTCTGCTAGTTTAACAGCATGCCTTTTGGACTGTGTAACGCGCCAGGAACCTTCCAGAGGCTGATGGAGTGCTTCCTGGGACATCGCAATTTTGAAACAGTCCTGCTGTATTTGGATGATGTCATTGTCTACTCCCGGATGTACGAAGCACATCTGGAGCATCTTGCCGAAGTGTTTGAGGATCTCTCCATATACGGGATGAAACTGAAGCCCTCTAAGTGCCATCTGTTGAAGCCCAAAGTACAGGACCTCGGGCATGTGGAGAGTGCCGACGGTGTGGCACCGGACCCAGAAAAAATTACATCCATTCAGAGCTGGCCAAAACCTACCACAACCAGAGAAGTGAGGCAGTTCCTGGGCCTGGTGGGCTATTACCGCCGCTTCATCAAGGGCTATACCAAGATGGCAGCCTCCATGTAGGACCTCTATATTGGGACAAACCAAGAATGGCAAGACTCCTGGCCCCCCATTCACCTGGGGTGAAGAGCAGGACGAGTCCTTTCAGCAGCTAAAGTCGGCTTTGACTTGAGAAGAGATTCTAGCCTATCCCGATTATGGTCTCCCATTCATTCTATATACAGACGTCAGCAATGTGGGCTTGGGTGCTGTTATGTCCCAGATGCAAGATCGCAGGGAGAAGGTAATTGCTTATGTAAGCAGGAAGCTCTGGCCGACGGAAAGAAACCCTGAAAACTATAGCTCTTTCAAGCTGGAGTTCCTGGCACTCATCTAGGCAATAACAGAAAGGTTGAAGAACCAAAGAAAAGAGTCAGTAACACTACCTTCATGCAAAGAACAATATTTTATTAGACAATTATATAACAAACACGATTAAAAAGGTTCAAGGTGTGCTGGTAAGGATACAAACAGTAGTGGAACATGCACACCATTGCTGGCTATAAATATATTAGGCAAAGCAGCCTATAGCTGGGACTATGTGTCATAAGTAATAATTTACAAAAAAGAAGCACTCAATGGTTAACCAGAAAGATACATACAGTGCAACGTAGTGCAGAGATGTAATTACTATTAGGCAGACAGTCAGTAAATGATCGCTATTAAGTGGAGCAAATCGCTCACAAGATAAATGAAAGGAGTGAAAAAACATCACTTTCACCCCTGCCCAAACTGGTAACCAAAGGAGGCTTGAAATTACACATAGTTAGGATGACACATACCCATAGTCGCCAAGTCAGCAAGGGAGGTGCAGTTCCACAGACCCCGACGCGTTTCGCGAGGGCTTCTTCACAATGGGGGTCGCAAAGAATAGTGTCATTCCCAGGGTATAAATACCCACATATCAGCTGTTACAGGTTGCGCGCAATGGCGACGCATATAGCGGCGCATGCGCGGTCGGCCGCAGCGAGTCGCCCGGAAGCTGCGTCAGCACTCCAGTATCTGGGTCCGGGAGGGAAAACCCCTTCAGACGTCACATCCGGCCCATTACCAATAGGAGGCATCTGCAGCAACAAGGCGACGCTGGCCAAGCGCGCATGCGCACAGCGTCACCAGTGATAGGAGATGAATCCCACAGCAGCCATCATGGGAAGGTCGTACCCATCACAGATACAAACCGACGCCATGATGGGAAGGTCAAAACTGGGGAACATATAGTGTCAGCCAAAATCCGAGTCCTGGGCACAAATTACATGAATCAGTGCACATATATACAAAGCGAAGTGCAGTACATCATCATGCCTGAAAGTGCATATAACTACAAAAGACAAAATACAAGATACATAATGTTGCACTGATAGTATGCGTCCAGGCAAACGGCTGACATTTCTAGATGGTCCCACAGGAAAAAATGTTGTTATTCCATCATCCAAAGAATCATAGGCGGAGTCATATGCAGGGGAAAAGAATCCATTGATGGATAATCACAGCACTAAAAACATTAAAAAAACAGAAAATGACACAAAATTAAAATTGTGGAAAGGAGAGACTCAGCATATCCCTAGTGAAATAAGTGCTGAAAGAACACCCTAAGTTTGGGAAAATGAGATCTTACATGTATGTATTAAAGAAAGGACGAGGCAAGACAAAAAGTCAAGACTAAACTGAGGGGAACAATTTATGAAAATCTATAAAAACTTAATAAAATTTTTTCCTAAAAATTCATAAAAAGGGGGCAAAAGTGAGCTTTTCATTGAGGCCATTTGGAGCAACAGATCCCATGAGCACAATCCAGCGGCACTCCATCTGGGCTAACCGTCGTTGTAAATCGCCTCCACGGATGCCTCCATGTAGGCAATCAATACCTCTGATTTTCAAAAATTTAGGATTGCAGTCGTGGAAACTGTAGAAATGCCGGGGCAGGGTTTTCAACGTTGTTACATCTTCAACATCGCGTGCTGCAATAATGTCCCTCACGTGCTCGCGTGTACGGACCCGCAGCTCACGTGAGGTCAGACCAATATATATCAGGCCACAATCACATGTGGCATAATATATTACATAAGTTGATTTGCACGAAATAAACTTATTGATCTTAAACTCACGTTTTCCATCTGATGACGTGAAGGTGGTGGCCCGGATGATGTTCCTACACCCCATACAATCACCACATGGAAAACAGCCCCACCGAGGTTTCCCCACACCAGGAATGCAGGGCTGCTTTACCACGTAGTGACTCCTCACGAGTAAATCCCTCAGGTTCTTACCCCTGCGGGCTGTCATTAAGGGTTCTGAGAGATTCTGGTGATTTTCAGAAGGGTATGGCGTATAAATGGAGGAGATCTCGTCAACCCCCACGCAGGATGTCCATGAGTCGCTCTGAATCTCAGACGTCCATCTCATCCATGGAAGAATCCATGGTGGTCAGGCCCAAGACCCCAAAAATTACACAGTTTCGGCATGACCATGGGGGTCAATCCTCCTCCTTTTTTAAGGGACAGTCGGGAAACAAACGTAAGATTACACCACCCCCACATGATTCGAAATCCAACCGACTAGAGGTAATTAATCTCTCTTCCCTTGTCCTCTCTAGTGCGCAGCATGAGGTTTTGAGTTTGGGTCTTACGTTTGTGCCTAATGAAAAATTCAATTTCTTCACAGCACTGAAGGACTTACATCTGTTTGCGCGCAAACTCGTATTGAAAAAGCTCCACTCCAGACCCTCCATGGATCTGGGTTTTAATACAATTGAGGAACAGACTGCTTTGCGCACTCTGGAGGAGCTGGCATGCGAGTCTGAAAGCGACTCAAGAGGTAAATTTCCTTCAAGTGTTAAGCCTAGATGTACGACGTTTCCCCCCCTCTCCTTGTGTCCTCAAGTTGAGATTTTTACGCGTCTGGTTACTAATGAATTTCGTAAATTGAAAAATTCATGCAAACATGATAATCTTACATCTACTCAGAGACGTGCTTTGAACGAACTTAGAGCTTTGGATAATGTTGTAATAAAACCTGCTGATAAAGGGGGAAACGTCGTCATCTGGCCTGTTGAAAAATATGAGAAGGAGGCACTTAAACAGCTGAGGCAAAAGGACACATACTCCTTACTGTCATCCTGCCCACTGAGGGGTTACATGGAAGATCTATTGGCCATTTTGGATAGGGCTGTGACAGATGGAGTTATTACTAAAAAGGTCATGGATGGCCTAGTGACCAAGTTCCCTACTGTCCCCACCTTTTACCTGTTACCAAAGGTGCACAAGGATCGACTGAATCCCCCTGGTCGTCCAATTGTCTCTGGCATAGGAGGGCTATGCGATCCCGTGTGTAAATTTATAGAGTACTATCTTAGACCTTTGGTCGAGACGCTGCCCTCCTATGTTAGAGACACCATGGACATTTTAAGACAGGTTGATGGATTGCATCTTGATCCTTGTGCACTTTTGGTGACTGTCGATGTTGAATCACTATACACATGCATCGACCATCGGGATGGAGTAATGGCTGTGGACTTCTTCCTCAGAATGAGTAATTTGGATGCGACACTGTGTGATTTGGTCGTGGAACTGCTGCAGTTTATTCTTACTCATAATTTTTTTACTTTCAGGGATCGTTTTTATTTACAGCAGCGTGGAACCGCGATGGGGGCGGCGTGTGCGCCATCCTATGCATGCCTGTTCCTTGGTTTTTGGGAGCGGGAGGTATTCCGGGGTGGCGCCCACGCCTCCTCCATGGTGGCGGGATGGTTCCGGTACATAGACGATGTACTTATGGTGTGGCACGGGACCATCCCAGAGCTGCAGGATTTTATGTCTGAATTGAACTGCAATAGCTTCAATATCAAATTGACGTATAGGTATGATACATCGTCTATTGACTTCCTGGACATCCGTCTCTCGGTTCAGGACAATGGCAGAATTGAGACGGATGTCTTTCGGAAGGAGACCTCCGTCAACTCTCTCCTCCATGCATCCTCAGCGCACCTGTCTTCCACCATCAGGGCAGTCCCAAGAGGACAATTTCTGAGGATGCGACGCATATGCTCCTCGGACCCTTCTTTTGAACATCAGGCAATGGATCTGAGAAGGAGATTTCTAGAAATGGGATATAGTAAGCGTTCAATTAACGATGGCTATAAGCGTGCTAAGAAATGCCAACGCAGTGACCTCCTGAACCCTAACTTTAAAGGGAGGATGGGTGAGGACTCAAATCCACCAGTCCGTTTTATATCCACATTTAATCATCAGTGGGATCAGATGAGGACGATTATGTCACGTCACTGGTCTATCCTCACAACTGAACCCTCATTAGCTATGTCTTTGCCATCTGAACCCTTAATGACAGCCCGCAGGGGTAAGAACCTGAGGGATTTACTCGTGAGGAGTCACTACGTGGTAAAGCAGCCCTGCATTCCTGGTGTGGGGAAACCTCGGTGGGGCTGTTTTCCATGTGGTGATTGTATGGGGTGTAGGAACATCATCCGGGCCACCACCTTCACGTCATCAGATGGAAAACGTGAGTTTAAGATCAATAAGTTTATTTCGTGCAAATCAACTTATGTAATATATTATGCCACATGTGATTGTGGCCTGATATATATTGGTCTGACCTCACGTGAGCTGCGGGTCCGTACACGCGAGCACGTGAGGGACATTATTGCAGCACGCGATGTTGAAGATGTAACAACGTTGAAAACCCTGCCCCGGCATTTCTACAGTTTCCACGACTGCAATCCTAAATTTTTGAAAATCAGAGGTATTGATTGCCTACATGGAGGCATCCGTGGAGGCGATTTACAACGACGGTTAGCCCAGATGGAGTGCCGCTGGATTGTGCTCGTGGGATCTGTTGCTCCATATGGCCTCAATGGAAAGCTCACTTTTGCCCCCTTTTTATGAATTTTTAGGAAAAAAATTTTATTAAGTTTTTATAGATTTTCATAAATTGTTCCCCTCAGTTTAGTCTTGACTTTTTGTCTTGCCTCGTCCTTTCTTTAATACATACATGTAAGATCTCATTTTCCCAAACTTAGGGTGTTCTTTCAGCACTTATTTCACTAGGGATATGCTGAGTCTCTCCTTTCCACAATTTTAATTTTGTGTCATTTTCTGTTTTTTTAATGTTTTTAGTGCTGTGATTATCCATCAATGGATTCTTTTCCCCTGCATATGACTCCGCCTATGATTCTTTGGATGATGGAACAACAACATTTTTTCCTGTGGGACCATCTAGAAATGTCAGCCGTTTGCCTGGACGCATACTATCAGTGCAACATTATGTATCTTGTATTTTGTCTTTTGTAGTTATATGCACTTTCAGGCATGATGATGTACTGCACTTCGCTTTGTATATATGTGCACTGATTCATGTAATTTGTGCCCAGGACTCGGATTTTGGCTGACACTATATGTTCCCCAGTTTTGACCTTCCCATCATGGCGTCGGTTTGTATCTGTGATGGGTACGACCTTCCCATGATGGCTGCTGTGGGATTCATCTCCTATCACTGGTGACGCTGTGCGCATGCGCGCTTGGCCAGCGTCGCCTTGTTGCTGCAGATGCCTCCTATTGGTAATGGGCCGGATGTGACGTCTGAAGGGGTTTTCCCTCCCGGACCCAGATACTGGAGTGCTGACGCAGCTTCCGGGCGACTCGCTGCGGCCGACCGCGCATGCGCCGCTATATGCGTCGCCATTGCGCGCAACCTGTAACAGCTGATATGTGGGTATTTATACCCTGGGAATGACACTATTCTTTGCGACCCCCATTGTGAAGAAGCCCTCGCGAAACGCGTCGGGGTCTGTGGAACTGCACCTCCCTTGCTGACTTGGCGACTATGGGTATGTGTCATCCTAACTATGTGTAATTTCAAGCCTCCTTTGGTTACCAGTTTGGGCAGGAGTGAAAGTGATGTTTTTTCACTCCTTTCATTTATCTTGTGAGCGATTTGCTCCACTTAATAGCGATCATTTACTGACTGTCTGCCTAATAGTAATTACATCTCTGCACTACGTTGCACTGTATGTATCTTTCTGGTTAACCATTGAGTGCTGCTTTTTTGTAAATTATTACTTATGACACATAGTCCCAGCTATAGGCTGCTTTGCCTAATATATTTATAGCCAGCAATGGTGTGCATGTTCCACTACTGTTTGTATCCTTACCAGCACACCTTGAACCTTTTTAATCGTGTTTGTTATATAATTGTCTAATAAAATATTGTTCTTTGCATGAAGGTAGTGTTACTGACTCTTTTCTTTGGTTCTTCAATTGTATATATGGAGTCACTATCAGGGATTTTGTATCCGTTATGGTGATCATTGGTGACCACCAAAAATCTCCCCCACTTGGTTATGTTTAGATGTTGTTTATAATAACAGAAAGGTTCAAGCATTACCTGGCTTCTGTAAAATTTACGGCCTACAAGGACAATAACCCTCTGACTCACCTGGATGCGGCAAAGCTTGGGGCCCTAGAACAACGCTGGGTGTCTCGGCTGGCGAATTAAGACTTTACCATCAAGTACAGGGCCGGCCGTAAAAACACCAATGCCGATGCGTTGTCCCAGATGCCGCACCAACTGATGGAGGGGTGGATGAAGATGAGTTGGAAGAGATTGAACTGCCTGCATTCCATCAACCTGACAGCGTGAAAGATGCAAGGCCATTTAGTGGTCAACAGGAGGCAGCCTTCAACCCATTACCCCACCATGGTTGGCAGGAAGCCCAAGATAAGGAGCTTGCAGTCCGACTGATCAAGATGCTGATCTACCGAGCCGATTCCAGATTGGAGCCTACTGCCCCTGTAGAAACACAGTGGCTTTGGAAAGAAAGGGACCGCTTGCACTTGCAGCAGGGCTAACTATACAGGGTGCTGATTAACACCAAGATGCATGAGAAGGTCTTTCAGATAGTAGTACCGGAAACGTATGTACCCATGGTTCTGAAGGCTTATCATGATGGAGCTGGACACTTTGGCTGGAAGAAGCTAGAGAAGCTACTAAGAGAACGCTTCTATTGGGTTGGAATGAGAGAGTCCATCGAAGAGTGGGGTAGGGATTGTGGACCCTGTGTACTAAGAAGAAAAGGTGGGACCAACCAGAAGGCCCCATTGCAGCCAATTGTCACCCACCAGCCACTGGAACTCGTCACTCTGGACCACGTCAAGCTCACACCAAGCCGGAGCGGGTACACATACGCCCTCACCATCGTAGACCATTACTCCACGTTCATGGTGGTGGTACCCGTCAAGGATCTAATGGCTCGCACAGCAGCAAAGGTCTTCCAAGTGTACTTCTGCTGACCACATGGCTACCCGGAGAAGGTGCTTACAGATCAAGGCCCTGCTTTTGAAGCGGAAATCTTTCAGGAGTTCTGCCACTTGTATGGGTGCAAGAAGATCCGCACCACGCCCTACCACACCCAGACCAATGGGATGTGTGAGAAGATGAACCACCTGGTCCTCAATCTTCTCAAGACCTTGCCCCTCGAAGAGCGGAACCTGTGGCCCAAAAAATTGCCTGATCTGGTGGATATGTACAATAATATCCCTAGCAGCTCCACTAAATGCACACCTGCATACCTGATGAGGGCGAGACCTGGAAGACTGCCGGGAGATCTGGAATTGGATGTTGAGGTGTCTGAGACCATCCCGCCAACTGCAGATTGGGATGTCAAGCGTTAGAGGCAGTACCGACAGATCCAAGAGTATGTAGAGAAGAACCTACGCCAGAGCAGGGAAAGACAAGAGCAGCGCTTCAACCGACAAACCCAAGCTGCCCCCTTTGAACCTGGAGATGTAGTGCTAAAGAGGAAAAGAAGATTGCACAAGCTGGATGACCAGTGGGAGAGGACCCCCTATGTTATCTAGCCCACTTACTGGGAGAATCAGAAGACGTACCTTGTCAGTCATGACCAGGGGAGAACTACGGCCACTGTTTTCAGGGACCATCTGAAGAAGTGTCCAGAGCCCCTGAAGATAGTGGAGAAGGTTCCCGCTCCCACTCCAGGTGCGGAGAAGAGAAGAGAGGTGATCCACACTGTGATGGGTGATTTTGCAGCTGACTGGCCCATGCAAAATGGAGCGGTGATTGTACCCGTTATAATATTCCCACAATCCATGTAAGATACAGAGCCAGAGAGGTCTATCAGCAATACCCCAACACCTGCGCTCAGGGATGCACCTACACCACACCCCCGTCGATCCTTACCAGCTGTACCTGACACTAGGAGTGAGGAACCCATAAGTTAACCTACCCCGCCAGTCTCAGGTGAGGACATAAGGTTAAGAAGGTCCACATGCGCTAACTTGGGTCAGCCACCGCTCAGATACAGGGAAACTGTAGTCTAGTGAGTGGTGCCCGCTTGCTGTGTATATAGTCTTGTGTGTGAAAAGGAATTCCAATTAACCGAATACTTCACCTGATTAGAAAAGGTAGTGGTTCCCGGCTACCTCAGTTGTATGCATTTTCCTCATTGCAAAGTTACCGTTTAAAATGGACCAAGGCCGAGAACTGGCAGGCCAACCCAAAAACTTTTGGGCCTTGTAAATAGTCCCCTTCCACCTTCCTGTTGAGCACCAGCACAGCCCCTGGAAAGGCTGATTGGAGGAAGGGCCTGCAGTGAAGTAGGCCGAGGCCCAGTCACCACCAAGACCGGTGACTATCCTCCAGGCCAGGGGTCCCCGGACTTGGGACCCGTGACAAGGACTGCGGGGTAAGGAACTTTTTACATGGCCCATGTGGGCGTCACCCGAACCCATTCCTGGACTTGGGCAAAGGGGGGTGCATCAGTGCTTAGCTGTGGCACCAGGGGGCAGGTTGTTTTGGGTGGCGGGTGCGATGAGAAGGTGGTCCAGTCCATTCCATTCTGTTTGCAACATTCAAGTATGTGCCTCCCATAAAGCGAAGAAAGGTTTAAATGTTCTAATGTTGACATTACTTTTGTTAGCCCCTTTTTCTATTTACAGTTAAAGAAAAAAATAAACGGTGGTCGGACAGCCCGCGGACGGTCTGTATTAAACAAAGGGGGAATTTGACGCCCTGGCACCGCCAGCTGTCGCATGTATGATGTCAACACCCAGGACCCTCAGGGACCCAGGCTTGCACTTATGAGCCACTTTAAAATGTCGCGGTTGGGTCTTTAGTGAGGAAAGATCATCAATTTATCTCGCCATACTGTATGTGCCTAATGTGCTCCCGTGTACTAACCTGTAACTCACGAGATGTTAGACCAATATAAATTTGTGGACAACTGCATGTGGCATAGTATATCACATGCGTAGAACCACATGTGATCTACTCCCTAATATCGAAATGTTGCATGCCATCGGCTGAGGAAAAGGTCATACCTCTGCCAAAGTTTGCACATACCACTCAATGTGCACAAGGGTAACAGCCCGAAAGGAGAAAAAGATTAGAAAACGTAAAATGCAGTTTTGTTTTTTTTATAGAGGCTTTATCCACTTCAGGGCTGTGTTTAAATTATACTATCAGTTTTGGCTGACAGGCTCTCTTTACCTTGACTGGAGAACAAATGTCACAAGAACATTAAATTCTAAAACGGCATTTCAGTAAGGCCTCTTTCACAGGTCCGTGCCTCCGGTACGTGTTTGGTCAGTTTTCTCACGTACCGGAGACACGGGCACATGTAGACCCATTAAAATCAATGGGTCTGCGTTCACGTGCGTATTCTGCCATGGACCATGTGTACGTGTGGAGCATACGTGTGCCCGTGTGCTCCACACATAGACATGTCCGTTTTTCTCCGGCATCACGGGTGTCACACGGAATGCAAACGGGTCACACGTAACACAAACGGACCACACGGATGTGTTCCGTGTGACACGCACCGGAGAAAACACATGTATCTGCGAGAAAAAAAAAACTTTACTCACCTTCTTCAGCCCTGTAGTCTCTACCGCTGCTGTCACTTGCTGCCGACCGCCGCTCATTATGCTCATTGCATATTCACTTCACTGCGGCCGGCAGCAGCAGCGGGGAGTCGTCAGGACCGGAGACCGAAGATCAGCACCATGGACAGCAATGCCAGGGACAGGTGAGTAGAAAGTTCCCGTTCTCCATGTGTTATCACGAATAACACACGGAGAACACATGTGAGCCATAAACACGGCTCACGGAGGGCAAAACGCACCTTTGACACGTCCGTGAAAAACGTGCGTGGTTTTTCACGGACGTGTGAAAGAGGCCTAAAGGAAATAATAACCTTTTGAAAACGGTGCCAGACAGTTGCTGCCAAGGCAAGGTCATAGGATGGTTAAAGATTGACAGCTTCTCATGAGGGAAACATAGGCCAATGTATAAACTACAATTGGTTAATAAGCTGTCATCAAAAATACTCCGAACAAAAATAAAATACAACACTTTTTTTGCTCCTTTCTCTCAAACATTTTTAAGAAAATTTGTCTAAATCTGTGTTAGTGAGCACTTCTCCTTTCCCGAAATAATCCATCCACCTCACAGGTGTGGCAGTGGCAGCGTACAGGTGCACGTTTTGCACAAACTATTATATAACGCACAAGTCTAGTGAATAATACACGTCAGTCAGCAGTGTCTGATAGTGTCAAACTTCTCAGTAATTGTCGCTCCTAAAAAGCTGTTAGGTTCTTAGTGTGTCTGTGCTTGCATTTAAAAAACGCACATGTGTGCCTGTCGGTGGCAGCGTACAGATGCACGTTTTGCACAAACTAGTATATAACGCACAAGTCTAGTGAATAATACACGTTAGTCAGCAGTGTCTGATAGTGTCAAACTTCTCAGTAATTGTCGCTCCTAAAAAGCTGTTAGGTTCTTACTGCGTCCGTGCTTGCATTTAAAAACCGCACGTGTGTGCCTGTCGGTGGCAGCGTACAGGTGCACGTTTTGCACAAACTAGTATATAACGCACAAGTCTAGTGAATAATACACGTCAGTCAGCAGTGTCTGATAGTTTAAAATTTCTCAGTAATTGTCGCTCCTAAAAAGCTGTTAGGTTCTTACTGCGTCCGTGATTGCATTTAAAAACCGCACGTGTGTGCCTGTCGGTGGCAGCGTACAGGTGCACGTTTTGCACAAACTAGTATATAACGCACAAGTCTAGTGAATAATACACGTCAGTCAGCAGTGTCTGATAGTGTCAAACTTCTCAGTAATTGTCGCTCCTAAAAAGCTATTAGGTTCTTAGTGCGTCCGTGCTTGCATTTAAAAAACGCACGTGTGTGCCTGTTGGTGGCAGCGTACAGGTGCACTTGTGTGCGTTTTGCACAAACTTGGATATAACGCACAAGTCTAGTGAATACACGTCAGCACAGCATTGCAAAATGCGCAAGGGCGTTGGCAACGAACAAGGAAGTGGACGTGATGGTGGTGCAGGCAGAGGCCGAGGTCGTGTGCAAGCTCTAATTTCGCCACAACAAAGGGCCACATCTACTCGCTCGCACATCCTGTCCCAAATTCTTGGGGACCGCAACAGTACACCGCTCTTGAACCAAGACCAGTGTCAACAGGTTGTTAGTTGGATAGCGGATAATGCTTCCAGTCAGATTGGCACCACCACAAACACTCTGTCTTCCACACGGTCAAGTGTCAGTAGCCGTGATACTGCACCGCACATTTCTGAACCTGATCCTCCTTCCTACCACCAGGCTGAGTACACGTCCACGGACATTACTGATCCCACACTTGGACACTCGGAAGAGCTGTTCACGTTTCCATTTGCACATTCTGGCCTCTCGCCAGCTCCTGTTGAAGTGGGTCATGAGGAGATCGTATGTACAGATGCCCAAATATTTGAGCAGCCACGTTCTCACGAAATTGGCAACGTGTCTCAACAAGGGGTGGACGATGATGAGACACAATTGTCAGGAAGTCAGGAGGAGGAGCAGGGTGCAGAAGAGGAAGACGACGTGGTGGATGATCCAGTAACTGACCCAACCTGGCAGGAGGATATGCAGAGCGAGGACAGCAGTGCACAGGGGGAGGGAGGCGTAGCATCCCAACAGGCAGTAAGAAGCAGGGTGGTGGCCCCAGGCAGAAGTCAGGCAACCGTTCCCCGGAACAACAACTCGACACAAGGTGCCTGTACAAATGTTAGGTCTTCCCGAGTCTGGCAGTTTTTTAAGTTGGCTCCAGATCATTCTAAAAAGGCCATTTGCAACACCTGCCATGCCAGCATCAGCAGGGGTACCAAAACTAGCAGCCTGACCACCACCAGCATGATCAGGCATATGTCAGCCAAGCACCCGACTTTGTGGGATGTACAACAGAGTCGAGGAGCAGTACTTGCTGATGTCACTGCTACATCTTCGCTTGTTGTGCATGCGAGCCAATCCCCTGTCCATGCTGCCTGCGAACAAGCCTCCTCCGGCCCTGCACCTGCAGTTGCCTACGCAGAAATAACACCATCATCAAGCACGTCATTGTCCCAGTGCAGCGTTCAGTTATCCATTCAGCAAACCTTTGAACGCAGGCGCAAATACACTGCCAACGCCCCACATGCCACAGTTCTAAATGCTAACATTTCGCGACTGCTTGCGCTGGAAATGTTGCCTTTTAGGCTGGTGGAGACAGAAGCATTCCGCGACCTGATGGCGGCAGCTGTCCCACGTTACTCGGTCCCCAGCCGTCACTATTTCTACCGGTGTGCCGTCCCCGCGTTGCATAACCACGTGTCACAAAACATCACACGTGCCCTGAACAACGCTGTTTCACCCAAAGTCCACCTAACCACAGACACGTGGACAAGTGCTTGTGGGCAAGGCCGCTACATCTTGTTGACGGCACACTGTGTTAATATTGTGGAAGCTGGGACCCAGTCTGAGCGAGGGACGGAACACGTCCTTCCCACACCAAGGTTTGCAGGCCCTACCTCAGTCAGGGTTTCACCCACACTCTACAGCTCCGGAATGTCATGCTCTTCAGCCTCCTCCTCCTGCGCATCCTCATCCACTTTACCCTCCACACCAGTCCCAAGCTGGAAGCACTGCAGCACTGCCTTGGCGAAGCGGCAACAGGCTGTGCTGAAGCTAATCTGCATAGGTGACAAACCCCACAATGCAGAAGAGGTGTGGACAGCTCTGAAACAGCAGGCAGATCACTGGCTCACACCTCTGAACCTAAAGCCAGGAAAGGTCGTGTGTGACAATGGCCGGAACCTGGTGGCGGCTTTGAGGCGAGGCCAGCTGACACATGTTCCATGCGTGGCCCATGTGCTCAACCTCGTGGTTCAGCGGTTTCTAAAGTCATACCCAGAGCTGTCTGATCTGCTGGTAAAAGTTCGCCGCCTATCTGCACATTTTCGAAAGTCACCTACTGCTTCAGCCGGCCTTGCCGGCTTTCAGCGCCGTTTGCATCTTCCGGCTCACAGACTGGTGTGTGATGTCCCCACGCATTGGAATTCAACTCTGCACATGTTGGTCAGGATATGTGAGCAGAAGAGGGCAGTTGTTGAGTACCTGCATCACCTAAGCCGTAGGGAAATGGGTCAAACTCCACACATAACACCTGAGGAGTGGAGATGGATGTCTGACCTATGTACCATCCTCCAAAACTTTGAGGACTCCACCAAGATGGTGAGTGGTGATGACGCCATTATTAGCGTCACCATACCGCTTCTCTGCCTTCTAAAACGGTCTCTGCTTAAAAACAAACATGATGCATTGCAGGCGGAGCGCGATGAGTTGGAGCAAGAAACAGTAGTGGGTGTGGGTGATAACACACAGCCCAGCCTCGTCTCATCACAACGTGCAGTGGAGGACTATGACGAGGAGGAAGATGAAGACATGGAGCAACTCTCCGGCCAAATTGAGGATATGACATGCACACCAGTCATATCCTCGGTTCAGCGTGGCTGGCCAGAGGACAGGGTAGATGAGGAGGAGGAGGACAGCATGTTCAGTCATCGTGTTGGTCAGGATACTGAAGTACTGGCTGTTAAGAGTCTGGCGCACATGGCTGACTTTATGGTAAGCTGCCTGTCTCGTGACCCTCGCGATAAGAACATCTTGGCCAACAATCATTACTGGTTGGTAACACTGTTAGACCCACGCTACAAGGAGAACTTTATGTCTCTTATTCCCGAGGCGGAGAGGTCAGCCAAAATGCAGCAGTTCCGGAAGGCCATAGTCACGGAAGTAGGCAAAGCATTCCCATCACAAAACGCTAGCGGCATAGGTCAGGAATCAGTGGATAACCAAGTCGTACAGCCAAGAGGGGCACAAGTCCAATCCGCCAGAGGTAGGGGAACAGTCTTTAAGATGTGGGACAGTTTTCTCAGCCCCTCACGTACCACAGCCCCTGAGGTGCGGGGTAGTGCCACAAGAAATCCTAAGTTTGCCCAGATGCTCAAGGAGTACCTTGCAGATCGAACAACTGTACTCCGACATTCCTCTGTGCCTTACAATTATTGGGTATCCAAGCTGGACACGTGGCATGAATTGGCTCTCTACGCCTTGGAAGTCCTGGCCTGCCCTGCCGCTAGCGTTTTGTCAGAGCGTGTTTTGAGTGCCGCAGGTGGAATCATTGCATGTAAACGCACCCGCCTGTCAACTGAAAATGCTGACAGGCTGACTCTGATCAAGATGAACAAGGGTTGGATTGGGCCAGACTTCACCACACCACCAGCAAATGAGAGCGGAATTTAAAGTTTGTAACGGGAATTTGCCATGTACCTCCACTCACCCATGGGTACACACTTCTGGACTTTGGATAATCGCTGGACTGCTCCTCCTTCTCCTCATGCGCCACCATGATGACCGTTACAATAGTTAGGCCGTTGTTTCAGGTATACCCCCAGTGGTAAATTTTTTCGCCCATTCTTTCAGAATGGACATTACAACGACAGGAGACCCGCTCCTTTGCAATGGGAACAATGTTTTGAGGCCCTCATGCACATCTCTATCCAGGGACAATGTGGAGCCTCCCAATTTTTGGCTGCCCTGCCAAAGGGCTATACTACAATAGACCCACTTCCTTACAATGGGCACTTCAGGTTTATAGGCCCTCATGCACGTCTCTATCCAGGGACAATGTGGAGCCTCCCAATTTTTGGCTGCCCTGCCAAAGGGCTATACTACAATAGACCCACTTCCTTACAATGGGCATTTCAGGTTTACAGGCCCTCATGCACGTCTCTATCCAGGGACAACGTGGAGCGTCCCAATTCTTGGCTGCCCTGCCAAAGGGCTATACTACAATAGACCCACTTCCTTACAATGGGCACTTCAGGTTTACAGGCCCTCATGCACGTCTCTATCCAGGGACAACGTGGAGCCTCCAAATTTTTGGCTGCCCTGCCAAAGGGCTATACTACAATAGACCCACTTTCTTACAATGGGCACTTCAGGTTTACAGGCCCTCATGCACGTCTCTATCCAGGGACAACGTGGAGCCTCCCAATTTTTGGATGCCCTGCCAAAGGGCTATACTACAATAGACCCACTTCCTTACAATGGGCACTTCAGGTTTACAGGCCATCATGCACGTCTCTATCCAGGGACAATGTGGAGCCTCCCAATTTTTGGCTGCCCTGCCAAAGGGCTATACTACAATAGACCCACTTCCTTACAATGGGCACTTCAGGTTTACAGGCCCTCATGCACGTCTCTATCCAGGGACAATGTGGAGCCTCCCAATTTTTGGCTGCCCTGCCAAAGGACTATACTACAATAGACCCACTTCCTTACAATGGGCACTTCAGGTTTACAGGCCATCATGCACGTCTCTATCCAGGGACAATGTGGAGCCTCCCAATTTTTGGCTGCCCTGCCAAAGGGCAATACTACAATAGACCCACTCCTTACAATGGGCACTTCAGGTTTACAGGCCCTCATGCACGTCTCTATCCAGGGACAATGTGGAGCCTCCCAATTTTTGGCTGCCCTGCCAAAGGGCTATACTACAATAGACCCACTTCCTTACAATGGGCACTTCAGGTTTACAGGCCCTCATGCACGTCTCTATCCAGGGACAACATGGAGCCTCCCAATTTTTGGCTGCCCTGCCAAAGGGCTATACTACAATAGACCCACTTCCTTACAATGGGCACTTCAGGTTTACAGGCCCTCATGCACGTCTCTATCCAGGGACAATGTGGAGCCTCCCAATTTTTGACTGCCCTGCCAAAGGGCTATACTACAATAGACCCACTTCCTTACAATGGGCACTTCAGGTTTACAAGCCATCATGCACGTCTGTATGCAGGGGCATTGGTGAACCTCACAATTTTGGACTTCCTTGGCAAAGGAAAATACTACAAAGACTCACTTCCTCAAAATGGGCACATTAGACTCAAGAGGCCTTCATGTACGTCTCTTCTCAGGGACATCGGAGTGCCACACAATGTTTTCACATTAAATCTTTCATGTAATCTCCAAAAGTAACATACACCAGCTCTATCTCACTATTGGGTATGTGCCCTTAACATTTCCGCCATGAAAATTCATTTTGGTGTCATTTTTGAAGGTTTTCTGGTGAGTCCGTAAAAATGGCGTAAAACGCGGACAAAATTGTTCACAGCTGTGACTTTTGAGTGATAAATGCTTCAAGGGGTCTTCCCCATGCTGTTGCCATGTCATTTGAGCACTCTTCTGAGACTTTTGTGACATTTTTAGGGTTTCTACATGCTGCCAGGGGTCATTTCATAAAAATACTCGGGTCTCCCATAGGATAACATTGGGCTCGGTGCTCGGGTTGAGTACACGAGTATCTTGGGATGCTCGGCCCGAGCCTCGAGCACCCGAGCTTTTTAGTTCTCGCTCATCACTAATGTTTCCCCAACTCTGTGTTGTCTGAGTAGTGTTTTGTCCATTGGGAAGAAGTGCAAGCGTTTAGTGGGATGAGCCCTGCTTCTTGCAGTCTTTATGAAGACAGTCAGGCCAATGGATGAGAGCACCCATTAACCCTCATCTCTCCACAACTGGTGGAAGCTGTGGGATACTACTCAGCCCGGCTGCCCCGGGGGAGCTACATGGAATTGGTGTTCGTGGACACCGTCCATGTGCTCCACCACCAGTGAGGTATATAGGTATACCCAGCAGGCCATAGGTGAGGAATGCAGGTTTCGGACGCCACATGTCCATTCCCACCAGCTCGGCCTTAGGAAGAGAACTAGAGTAGACATAGAGCCTCTGCACTAAAAACTTATTACAGGAGCTGTGTCAGTTTCGAAAGATTGAATAAAGTGCCACCGACACCTGATTGGGTTCGATTCTGGAATTGGTCCATTGGGATGCCAAGAACTTCATGGACTATGACGACGACCCTCATGAAGATCACACAGACAAATTAAACTGTGTGCCACATCAAGGTTCTCTTGGCAGTGTGGAGGCAACAACCCAGTCCCAAGCAGTCTGAATTCAGGAGCTGTTGGCTGAAATTGGGTCTGAAGCCTCAAGCAAGGAGAGGGCATGTGTTCTAGAATAAGTGTTTGGAGTCCCAGGTTACCTAATATTAGCTGCTTGAGCAGGCCTACCCCACTACCCAGCAAAAGCCCCACTAGGACAAAGGTTTACTGTGACGCCCCTGGACTAGTCAAGTCGTCACAAGGTACTGCACGCTCTTTATCTTTAGTGCAGAACTCAACCCCTCTTGGTTCTGGGTTCCCAACCTGCAGCACTGCCTCCATCAGCATCCAAAATCCCAATCACACTTCGCACGACATCCTGTCAGGCACACCAGTGGGCTTCTGAGCTGGAATAGGGACGCCCACCTAGGGGTCAGGCAGGGAGGTGGGAGGTGACAAGTCAGTTGGCTCCAGGGGAGCAAAGAGTTGAGTGGTAGCACTTGAGCAGTGAGGAGCTTGGGGAAGCTGAGAGTTGGAGCTCCCAGGGGAGAAGTAGATTGGGTTGCAGAAGTCGGAGGCCCAGTGACGGGATATTGGGACTGGGTGCCTAGCTTAGTCTAGGAGGACGGTCGGCAGCAGTACAATAGCTGGTCTGGGACCGAAAGCACGTCGGGGTACTGGACCCTAGGTCGGGGAGAGGCTTCAAGCAACCCCGGCAATTAACCTGCAGAGGATAGGGCCATTATGGACTGTCCTCACGAAGCTTAGAGATCGGGGCACTAGCGCAACGAGGGGGATAGGGCTTTCCAACCAAAGCAGCCCACTGAAATCCCAAGTGTGAGCTCCTGAGAGCACAGCTCCTTCACACCAAAAAGTGGGGAGCGGGGCCCGGACAGCTTCAAGCTTACGGGCCACTTGGACTACTAAAATCTGTGCACGGAGGCAGACTCCGGACCATCAGGCAGTACTGCAGGGGATGGAACCCAGACGAGCTCACCCAAGAGGGCAGCGGCACCCAGATATTTGGTTTACTACGCTGTCAGCGTCTGCTTTCCTCCTGAGTGAGTACCTGAGCATCCCTTGCCCCAGTGAGCCTGCACTCCCCTGCAATCCATCCCACCATCCAGAGTCCCGGGGCCTTCCCTACCCGTGGAGGGTAACGTCATCTAGCTGCCCCCAGTCCATCACCCCGGGTACTCCCAACGGCAGCAGTGGTACTCCCTATTACCGCACACCACGGGTGGCGTCACAAACTATCTAATACTCCCCTGTAAATAGACCCCCCAATCACGCTTTAGAGTGTCCCCGCGCCTCCAGGTCCGGAGACACTCGAGTCATGAGCAGTGACACTCGGATCCAAGAGCTTCGACCGCTGCTGGGGCGGTACATTACAAACAGGGCCTCTAACTTGCCCAATCCCAATCCACGGCACTGTTATACGTGCATGCTGCTTGAACATATGGACAAAGATTGTCTTCAAAGCTGGGGCCTCCTGCCTGGAGCCTGCCTGCCGGCCCAGCCTATCACAGTCTGACGAGACAAGCATCGTGGTCTGAGGGATGTTACCCCCGGGATACACCACAGCAGTGGAGGAAGCGATATACCCAGTCAGACTTGATACCCCAGCCAAACTCCATTGCCTCATGCCTCGAGTCTATTTGTCGGCCCAGCCAGTCAACATTTGCCAAGATACGTTATCAGGGTATGAGGGATACTATCCCCAGGATACAGCAGCAGTCGAGGAAGTGATATACCCGGTCATATGCCCTACTCAAGCATACTTCCCTCGCTCCATTCAGACTAACCAGGGAGAGGTTGAAGTAAAGCTCATGGCCCTGGAAGCCCAAAACTCACGAAGATTCTAAACCCTGGCTGGCCAGTGGAAGGATGACACTCTGTTGCTTGTACCATTTTGTGTTCTTGCTGGGAATGTACAATATGTTTTTTCCTGTTGGTGAACCAATAAAGTTTTACCAATGCGTGGTTCCCTCACCCTGTGTTGTGTGAGTAGTCTTTTGCCCACAAGGAACGAGTTTGAGCATTCAGTGGGATGAGCCCTGGTTCATGTGGATGAGTGCACCCACTGATCCTCATGTGTCCACAATGGGTCCTCCACATTTAGTTCCAGTTCCTTTGCTTCGGCTTTCACCGACTCAGCTCATGGCGCCAGTTCTGACGAAAAAAAATTGAAATGAAGTTCTATTCCATTATTCCTTTCTGTGTTATTAAGCTGTAGTTGCCTGCTTCGAATAATATTTTTTTCAAACTAAATGCTTCGGCCCCCCGAGACACTCAGTCACCAGCATTCGGGAGGTGCCTAAAGGCACAGTTTCTGGCACCGGCAGTAGCAAGGCTAGCTAGAGGATCGCTAGCTTGATCCCAAATCCAACTACAAGCTTTTACTTGAAGAAGCATCAATTGGGTACCCTACTAAAGTTGAAAGTTTGGCTCTGAAGGGGAACTGTGACAACAGACTTTGTAGGGGCCTTTTTTAATTGTTGCTCTGTGGGTGAACTCTGCCAATCTTGACTGTGTGGGTCAACTAGGAAAATGGTATCTGTAGGGGCCTTTTTGAGAATTGTTGCTCTATGAGGGAACTCTGACAATCTTTACTGTGGGTGAACTTGGAATACAAGCTCTGTGAAGGCTTTTTTGTGAACTGTTGTTTAGTGTGGGGACTCTGAAATCAGTCTTTGTGGGGGCACTCTTAACATTTTTAGTTTAATTAATTACTATTAGCATTTAGCTTCGATGGATGAATGGTTGACACCACTGAATACAACCAGCCAAGCCGATGCTCCTACCATCTTGGAGCCTTCTGTGCTGTCCTCTCTCCCGGTCAACAGTCCACCCACTCATCTCAGCAGACCTCCACGGTACCGAGGGGATCCGAAGCTTTTCCGAGGGTTTCCCCATCAGTGACAGTTGTACTTCCATCTACTGTCGCTGCATTATCCCACAAATGTCGCCAAAGTGGCCTTCCTGGCCTCTCACCTAGAAGGTGAAGCTCTTGACTGGATTAATCAATTTCTGGAGAGGCTAGATCTATTAGTCTCCAACCTGCCTCTCTTCCTGGAAACTTTCTGAAAATGTTTTGATTAACCTGGCCGTATTGCATCTGTCACAGAAGCACTGTTTAAACTTCAACAAAGGGATCTCACCGCAGAACAATATACCATCAGATTCCGTAACTTGTTATTGGAATTGCAGTGGACCAATGAGACATTGCTCGAAGCATTCTGGCGAGGTCTGTCCAGCAAAATCAAGGACGCGTTAGCTGGTCATGCTTTACCCTCTTCTCTGGACGACCTGATTAGTCTGACCGTTCAGGTTGACCTGCGCTTTCAGGAACGTGCCCAAGAGAGGGTCCATGAGAGGAGTACCCAGTACCCTCTGTTCAGAGGTCCCCGGTTCCTCATGCCAGTGTGTTTTTCGTACCTATAGTCCCAGAGCAAATGAAGATTGATCCAACACGTCCTGTTCTCTGTCATCAGGAGATCCATCGCACCAATGAAGGGTTCTACTACTGCAGAAGCTCAGCACATTTTATCTACTTCTGTCCCAAGACGGTAGGGGAACTTCCCAGCCTATGGTCTGTAGGAGAGGCTACCCTAGACAATGGCAAGCCCTCTTCACCTCTATACTTGACTGTGTCCGTGACGAGTGACAACTCCCGGTTCTCTGAAATGGCTCTTCTGAACTCCGGTGCTGATGGGAATTTCAAACAACAGAGTATAGTCGATCGGTATTGGATTCCTGTTTGTCAGCTGCTAACTCTTATCCCAGTGCTGTCGGTGGACAAAAAGCCTTTGCCCGAGGTTATCCAATTTGTCACCAAGGAAGTTGACCTATGCATAGGAATGCTACATAAGGAGAAGATTGCCTTTCATGTCCTTCCGAGAATGTTGCATCCGCTGCTGCTGGGCCTACCATGGCTACGCAAGCACAAACCAGTTCTGGTCTGGAAAAGTTCTCAGGTGAGGTTATGCCTGCCATAAAAATTGTCTTGTGTCTGTGCTGTCTGTGGGACCCTTTCAGGCTTTAACCTTCTGGGTCTGCCATCCATCAACTTGGCCTATGCGGACGTCTTTGACAAGAGAGAGGCGAGACCCTGCCGCCACATCAACAATATGACTGCCTGATTGACCTTCCTGGGTTTACTCCTCCCTTTGGTCGTATCTACCCCCTGTCTCACGCAGAGACCTAAGTAATGTCTGAATACGTAAAGGAGAATCTAACAAGAGGTTTCATTCAAAAGTCTTCCTCTCCAGCAGGAGTTGGTTTCTTCTTTCTTAAGGAAAAGGATGTGTCTCTTCAGCCATATATCAATACCCGAAATGGCCACTTTGAGTATCGGGTAATGCCATTTCGGCTTAGTAGTGCCCCGGAGGTCTACCAGGAATTCGTCAACGACCTTTTTCGAAATCTGCTGTACACGTGTAGTGGTGTATTTGGACAATATTCTCGTATTCTCACCGGACCTACCTAAACACAGGAGAAATGTTCTTCAGGTTCTGCAGAGATTGAGGAAGAACCGTTTCTATGCTAAATACAAGAAGTGTCTGTTCGAGTAGTCATCCCTGCCTTTCCTAGGCCACATCATCTCGGATACCGGCCTGAGGATGAATTCAGACACGTTGTCAGCAGAACTGGAGGGGTCCTGTCCTGACAGTCTGAAAGGGATCCAGTAGTTCCTCGGGTTCGCCAACTACTACAGGCAGTTCATTCTGCAGTTCTTGTCCCTGGCTCTTCACATCTCAGCTATGACCCGCAAAAGGGTGAATCTGAAAGCTTGGACTCCTGAGGCTGAAGACGCCTTTATGTCTCTCAAACAGGCATTTGCTTTGGCTCTAGCGCTACATAGACTGGACTCTAATAAGCAGTTTAATCTCAAAGTGGATGCTTCGTTTTTTGGTTCTGATGCTGTTCTAACACAGAAGTCATCTACAGGTAAGCCTGTAACCTGCAGTTTCTTTTTCAGGGCCTGCTCTCCTAAGGAGCGTAACTACTCAATTGGCGATGGGGAGCTGTTGGCCATCAAGATGGCTCTGGAGGAATGGCATGATCTGCTGGAAGGAGCGATGCACCCTGTCATCATTTACACTGACCACAATAACGTGGCCTACCTACAGTTGGCTCAGAGGTTAAACCCACCCCAAGTCCGGTGGACACTTTTCTTCTTGTTTGAAGATCCAGCTCACCCACGCTTGACTGCACTCTGCTTCAGTCTCGGATATCGGCCCTGCCCTGGCCGCATAGCAATAAATGAATGAAGTAATCCAGCTGAATATTCACGGTGATTAATTCAGTGCAGTACAGACAATACACAGTGACGTTAGGGGCGTAAGGGGGTACTGTAATGCCAATACCGGCATCCTCACACTTTCAGGCTCCCTTCCCTCAGCGAGATTGCCGATTCACTCACCTGTCCAGAATGAACGTCTAGAACCCCATTGAAAACAATGGCAAGCAATCATAAACACATAAAAACACATTATAAATGTACACATACAGTTAATAAACATTGCCATAACACTTAAAGGTCCCCGCGATGCGTCCTGCACTCAGTCTCCCGACACTTTTCCTTCCGATAATCGCTGCGTCCTCCCGGTAACCAGCACTGATGATAGGACCTATCGTGACGTCAAAATAGCATTTGACCAGTCACGTGTCTATTATCTCATTGGCTACAGACTGGTCACATGGCTAGACGTCATGCTAGGTCCTGTCATTGCATCTCTCCGGTACGCGGTGATCGTTCCAGCATCTCCGTGTACTGGCAACATGCTCTGGCACATGGTCGGCTTCCCCGTTCTGCTTCCTCGTTCCGTTATTCACCGGCTGCCACAGCTGGTCAATAACGGAGATCACCATTGCTATAGCAACCCGCCTGTCAGCGGAGATGTCACTGCTTACAGCCTGCAGCCTCTTCTCCCTCACTAAATCATATAGACTGCACGGGGAGCAGCAGCGTCCTTCCTCCCATGCAGCGCTGTCTGATGTAGCAGAGCTGCATGGGTTGAAGGAAAAATAAGACAGAAGACCATGGATCATGGAGGAATGAGAGGGATTAATAAACATGGAGTCTCTAAGTGTGTCTGTGTATTTATTTCTATTAAAGTATTTTTTCTCTGTGTGGGGTCTTTTTTTTAACCCTTTATTGGAGATTCTTAATGGCCTGGTCAAATTTGCCTGACATTAAGAATCTGTGGCTTAATACTAGCTAGTAAAACAAAGCTAGTATTAACTCATGATTACCCAGCAAGCCACCCGGCTTCAGGGCTGCTGGAAGAGTTGGATACAGCGCCAGATGATTGCGCTAGCGCCATTTTCTGGGGCGGCTGCGGACTGCAATTCGCAGCAGAGGGGCCCAGAAAGCTCAGGCCAACCTGTGCTACGGATTCCAATCCCCAGCTGCCTAGTTGTACCTGGCTAGACACAAAAATGGGGCGAAGCTCATGTCGATTTTTTTTTAATTATTTCATGAAATTCATGAAATAATTAAAAAAAGGGCTTCCCTATTTTTTTTGTTCCCAGACGGGTACAAATAGGCAGCTGGGGGTTGGGGGCAGCTGTACCTGCCTGCTGTACCTGGCTAGCATACAAAAATATGGCGAAGCCCACATCATTTTTTTGGTGGGCAAAAAACTCCTGCATACAGTCCTGGATGGAGTATGCTGAGCCTTGTAGTTCTGCAGCTGCTGTCTGCTCTCCTACATACAGACAGCAGCTGCAGAACTACAAGGCTCAGCATACTCCATCCAGGACTGTATGCAGGAGCTTTATGCCCCCCAAAAAAATTATGTGGTCTTCGCCATCTTTTGGTATGCTAGCCAGGTATAGCAAGCAGCTACGGGCTGCCCCCAACCTCCAGCTGCCTATTTGTACCCAGTTGGGAACCAAAAATATAGGGAAGCCCTTTTCTTTTTTTTTTTAATTATTTCATGAATTTTATGAAATAATTAAAAAAAAAATGATGTGGGCTTCGCCAATTTTTGTGTCCAGCCAGGTACAACTAAGCATCTGGGGATTGGAATCCGCAGCTCAGGGTGCCCAAGCTTTCTAGGCACCCCTGCTGCGAATTGCAGTCCGCAGCCGCACCAGAAAATGGCGCTTTCATAGAAGCGCCATCTTCTGGCTCTGTATCCAGCTCCTCCAGCTGCCCTGGTGATGGGTGGCTCGCTGGGTAATAATGGGGTTAGGGCTAGCTGTATATTATAAACTGGCCCTAAGCCCGAAATTCATGGTGGCATGCCAATATTAGACATGGCACCATGAATTTCTAGTAGAGATAAAAAAAACACAACACAGAGAAAAATATTTTTATTAGAAATAAAACACAACACAATTAGTGACTTTATCTTTATTGAAATAAAGAACCCCCCTCCGCAGTAATCCTGGGTCAAGGGTCCTGCGCCGTCCAATCTGGATCCAATATCATCTGATCGGTTTGCTGGAAGGCACAGCGATCAGATGATGTGTCAGGTTCAAGGTCCTGAATCACATGACACAGCAGCTGATTTTATAAACGGCTTTTATACAATCAGCTGATGCATCAGTGCAAAAAAACAAAAAACTACACACTTCAGTGCAGACTCCTGTCCGACAACATCAGCTGATAGTTTAGCCGGCCGGGCGGTAAAAAGCCGGCCTCACCGCTTGACTTATAGTGTCAGCTGATTCCGTCAGGTGATCGCATCAGCTGATCATCGCCAGGTCTGAGAGAGAGAGAGAAGAGAGAAGATAGAGAAAAGAGAGAGAAAAGAGAGAGAGGAGAGAGAGAGAGAAAAGAGAGAGGAGAGAGAAGAGAGAGAGATAAGAGGGAGGGCGAGAGAGAAGAGAGAGAAGAGAGAAGAGTAGAGAAGAGAGAGAGAAGAGAGAGGAGAGAGGAGAGAGAGAGAGGGAAAAAGAGAGACTGAGAAAAAGAGAGGGAGGGAGAAACAGAGAAAAAGAGAGAGAGGAGAAAGGAGCGAGAGAGGGAGGGAGAGCGAAAGAGAGAGAGAGGGAGAGAGAAAGAGAGAGAGAAAGAGAGAGAGAGGAAAGAGAGAGGGAGAGAGAGAGAAAAAGAGAAAAAGAGAGAGAAAGAGAGAGAGAGAGAGAGAGAGAAGAGAGAGAGAAGAGAGAGAGGAGAGAGAGAGCAATGCAGCCTCATTCCGTGAACTGCTCCAATTTTAGAGGTGTGTCCCGTGGCTCACAGCTGATGTTCGGCTCCTCCCATCAGTGCATAATTAAATTAAATTTTAATTATAACATAAATAATAATTATAATTTAAAATTAAAAATAAAAAAATAAAATAAATTAAATTAAATTCTTTACCAGGACTAGAACTCGTGAACTAACGCTTCTTAGGCGAGCACTCTATCCATTGAGCTACTGCCGCTAATGATGAAGATAGGCAGAGCTGATACAGCACGATCATGTTCTACGGTGCTGCTGCATCTTCATGTAGCAGAGCTGACAGTGTCGTGTGGATTAGGTCGGACCTGGAGGGGTATTTGGGGATTTTAATAAAGAGATAAATGAGGTGTTTTTTGTCTTTGATTCCAAATAAAGGATTTTTCGCAGTGTGTGTTTCTTTACTTTCACTTTCAGTTTAATCATGGAAGGTGTCTCGGGGAGACGCCTGTCATGATTAACCCCATCATTACCTTGATTGCCACCGCACCAGGGAAATTCGGGATGAGCTGGGTAGAGTCCCGGGACTGTCACATCTAATGGATGCGGCAATTCCGGGCGGCTGCTGGGTGATATTGTTAGGGGGGTGGGCTCCCGGTAACGTGGTGCTCTCCATCCTGAAAATACCAGCCTCCAGCCAAGTGTCTTTATCCTGGCTGGTATCAAATATGGGGGGAATCGCTTTTTTTTTTATTATTATTTAATTATTTTACTGCACGATATAGACTCGCCCGCCGGCGGCTGTGATTGGTTGCAGTGAGATAGCTGTCACTCATCCTGGGAGCGTGTCTGACTGCAACCAATCATGGGCGCCGGTGTGTGGGGAAAGCATGGAATACCTGATTGAATAATGAAGCAGAAGCCATTTTCAAAAGAGGAAAAGACGCCGCAGATTTCGGACAGCCGTGCAGCGAGTCGCCCGTGATCGGTGAGTAGGAAAGGGAGAGGGATTGTGCTGGGGACGCAGGACACATGCAGATAGCAACGTGTGCACATAGCCTTACTGTGAAAAGCCATGCTTTTGGTGATCGAACCGTTCTCGAACGTAACTCGAACTGTCGAACTTTTAGCAAAAAGCTCGAGTTCGACGAACCCCTCGAACACCCCACAAAATCACTCGAACATGAAATTGGCGAACCTCGAACATCGCTCATCTCTAATCTTAAGCTTAATATTTTTAGTGGATAATCAAACCAAATCATCCGCGCACAGGTCCGAACCAGGCACACATGCTAAGCAAGTGCTGCTGAACTATTCTCTATGTAGATGATAACCTAGTTGGTCCTCTTCAGTTACTCTGGAAGAGTTACCTTTAAGAAAAGTACAGAACTGAGGAAGTTGACCAGCGGACTCATGATGATTGTTATTAATAAACTCAGCCAGGGAAGGTAACGAGGATCATTCCTCATGGTTATCAAAGGCAAAAATGGGGGTTGAACCGAAGAGAATATACAAAATCACAGGTAACATGGGAAACCAGCATATAAATCATCATGATCAATAAATAGCAGTGCACTTATAACAATGGCATACAGGAATAAAGCAACTTCTCATTAGATACATAGAACCAAAAAAAACCCACACAAGATCCTGGCGTATATTTAAGCCTAATCGTACCCTAGTTTAGAGTGTAGACATCTAAAAACACTCACGGTTCAGAATTTTCCTTTTAAGATCTCCACCTCTAGAAGGATTGGTCACCTTTTCTATAACCAGGTATTTGAGGCCAGATACATCTCCCTTATGTTGTAACCAGAAGTGCTTTGAGACTACTGAAGTCCCAATCACATCTGATTTACTAGCATCAGATATGCGGCATCTAAATTGGATTTTCACTGGCCCTATTGTGCACCCCACTTATTGTAGTTTATAAATGACACAGTCTATGAGATACAGTTAGGTCCAGAAATATTTGGACAGTGACACAATTTTCGCGAGTTGGGCTCTGCATGCCACCACATTGGATTTTAAATGAAACCTCTACAACAGAATTCAAGTGCAGATTGTAACGTTTAATTTGAAGGTTTGAACAAAAATATCTGATAGAAATTGTAGGAATTGTACACATTTCTTTACAAACACTCCACATTTTAGGAGGTCAAAAGTAATTGGACAAATAAACCAAACCCAAACAAAATATTTTTATTTTCAATATTTTGTTGCGAATCCTTTGGAGGCAATCACTGCTTTAAGTCTGGAACCCATGGACATCACCAAACGCTGGGTTTCCTCCTTCTTAATGCTTTGCCAGGCCTTTACAGCCGCAGCCTTCAGGTCTTGCTTGTTTGTGAGTCTTTTCGTCTTAAGTCTGGATTTGAGCAAGTGAAATGCATGCTCAATTGGGTTAAGATCTGGTGATTGACTTGGCCATTGCAGAATGTTCCACTTTTTTGCACTCATGAACTCCTGGGTAGCTTTGGCTGTATGCTTGGGGTCATTGTCCATCTGTACTATGAAGCGCCGTCCGATCAACTTTGCGGCATTTGGCTGAATCTGGGCTGAAAGTATTTCCCGGTAAACTTCAGAATTCATCCGGCTACTCTTGTCTGCTGTTATGTCATCATTAAACACAAGTGACCCAGTGCCATTGAAAGCCATGCATGCCCATGCCATCACGTTGCCTCCACCATGTTTTACAGAGGATGTGGTGTGCCTTGGATCATGTGCCGTTCCCTTTCTTCTCCAAACTTTTTTCTTCCCATCATTCTGGTACAGGTTGATCTTTGTCTCATCTGTCCATAGAATACTTTTCCAGAACTGAGCTGGCTTCATGAGGTGTTTTTCAGCAAATTTAACTCTGGCCTGTCTATTTTTGGAATTGATGAATGGTTTGCATCTAGATGTGAACCCTTTGTATTTACTTTCATGGAGTCTTCTCTTTACTGTTGACTTAGAGACAGATACACCTACTTCACTGAGAGTGTTCTGGACTTCAGTTGATGTTGTGAACGGGTTCTTCTTCACCAAAGAAAGTGTGCGGCGATCATCCACCTCTGTTGTCATTTGTGGACGCCCAGGCCTTTTTGAGTTCCCAAGCTCACCAGTCAATTCCTTTTTTTTTAGAATGTACCCGACTGTTGATTTTGCTACTCCAAGCATGTCTGCTATATCTCTGATGGATTTTTTCTTTTTTTTCAGCCTCAGGATGTTCTGCTTCACCTCAATTGAGAGTTCCTTAGACCGCATGTTGTCTGATCACAGCAACAGCTTCCAAATGCAAAACCACACACCTGTAATCAACCCCAGACCTTTTAACTACTTCATTGATTACAGGTTAATGAGGGAGACGCCTTCAGAGTTAATTGCAGCCCTTAGAGTCCCTTGTCCAATTACTTTTGGTCCCTTGAAAAGAGGAGGCTATGCATTACAGAGCTATGATTCCTAAACCCTTTCTCCGAATTAGATGTGAAAACTCTCATATTGCAGCTGGGAGTGTGCACTTTCAGCCCATATTATATATATAATTGTATTTCTGAACATGTTTTTGTAAACAGCTAAAATAATAAAACTTGTGTCACTGTCCAAATATTTCTGGACCTAACTGTATATTACACCCTCTGTATTACAATACATATACCGGTAAATGACTGGTTGTAGTATTAGATAAAGCATTTTATTTTTCAAGTAATTTGGAGATATTGAACCACAGTGAAATGTATCAGGAAATTGGCTACAAATAATCCTACCAGTTTATTTCAAGAACAACTTGATAAGTTTTTAGAGGAAGGAGTATATACAGGTGCACTGGATAAGCTGCGGGAATATCTGATAGTTAAATATCCAATTGTGCCAGTGCACCACTCATTGCCTAAAATACACAAAACTACTCGCTCCATTTAGACCAATTATTGTGGGGACAGGGTCTTTGAACCTTGGGTGTATTATTACTTGATCTCTTTTTTTGTGAGTTTTTAGTTTTTTTGGTGTTTGTTTAGTTCTTTGTATCTAATGAGAAGTTGCTTTATTCCTATTTATCATTGTTACGAGTGTACTGCTATTTATTGATCATAATGATTTGTATGCTGGTTTCCCATGTTGTGATTTTGTATATTCTCTTGGGTTCAACCCTCACTTTTTTATTTCAGGTGAATCAACTTATGAGGTAATTAATATGTAGGTTACATAGACTGACACGGCTTCTTATTTTGGGTGTTTGTTTTTATTTTATCCATGTTTAAGACTAGAGTTGAGCGCGGTTCGCGGTTCGCGGTTCTCCAGTTCTAGGCTCGAGTGATTTTGGGGGCTGTTCGAGATCGAACTAGAACTCGAGCTTTTTGCAAAAGCTCGATAGTTCTAGATACGTTCGAGAACGGTTCTAGCAGCAAAAAGCAGGGCTTTTTACAGCTACAGTGTGCAGGAGCCATCGCTGGCAGCCTGCCAGAATCTGGTAACCAAGATAAACATCGGGTATCCAAGCAAAGCGCTTTGGTTAGTAACCCGATGTTTATCCTAGTTACGTGCAGGAAGCCCACACTTCCCCGCTCAGCACGCTCCGCCCCCTCCTGCCCGCGGCATGTATTGTACACACGTACACACGTACACACACACACACACACACACACACACATACACACACACACACACACACACACACACACATGGTCCCGCTTGGCTTACCTGCGGTGATGAAGTCCTGCCATCCCGACCTCAGCGCTGTCACTGTCCTCCATGGCCGCCGCTTGTCACATCACCTCTCGCTTCCGACCAGAGACTAACTAGCGGTGACGTCACGGGCCTCTCGCGATACTTGGTGTGAAGGCGCCGGTCATTGAACTCAGTGACAGGGGCTGTCAGTGTGCTGGAGATCAGCGCAGGTAATGTACCTCGCTGACAGCAGCACTTGTCATGCCCTGCAGTGACCTGGGCTGACCCATTGATGTTAGCTCAGGTCACTGCACTGCTCTCCCAGCCAATGGGGAACATCCTGCTCTTCATTGACTGGGACAGTGTGGATCGTCATGGCAACCCCTTGGATTACACCAGACCTGGATTTGTTTTTCATTCTAATAAATTGGTTATAGAGGGAATGTTTTGGGGAGTGTTTTTTCAAATAAAAATGTGGTTGTCGTCTATTTTTTTTTATTACTGACGGGGTTGGTGATGTCGGGTATCTGATAGACGCCTGACCTCACCAACCCCAGGGCTTGATGCCAGGTGACATTACACATCTGGTATTAACCCCATATATTACCCCATTTGCCACCGCACCAGGGCGCGGGATGAGCTGGGGCGAAGCACCAGGATTGGAGCATCTAATGGATGCGCCACTTCTGGGGCGGCTGCGGCCTGCTATTTTTAGGCTGGGGAGAGTCCAATAATCATGGATCTCCCTAGTCTGAGAATATCAGGCCCCAGCTGTCTGCTTTACCTTGGCTGGTGATCCAATTTTGGGGGACCCCTACGTGTTTTTTTTTTTAATTATTTATTTAATTTAAAATAACAGCGTGGGGTGCCCTCAGTTTTGGATTACCAGCTAAGGTGAGGTTGCCAGCTGTGGTCTGCAGGCTGCAGCCGTCTGCTTTACCCTAGCTGGCTACAAAACTAGGGGGAACCCTACGTCATTTTTTTTTTCATTTTTTTGGCTAAATACAAAGCTAAGCACCCCTTAGTGCCACATGAAAGGCACCAAAGGGTGCTCCACTTTTTCTCCACTTTTTCTCCATTTTTTCTCCACTTTTTCTCCATTTTTTCTCCACTTTTTCTATATTTTTTTCTCCATTTTTTCTCCATTTTTTCTCCACCTTTTCTCCATTTTTTCTCCACTTTTTCTCCACTTTTTCTCCACTTTTTTTCTCCACTTTTTCTCCACCTTTTCTCCATTTTTTCTCCATTTTTTCTCCACTTTTTCTCCACTTTTTCTCCATTTTTTCTCCACTTTTTTTCTCCACCTTTTCTCCATTTTTTCTCCACTTTTTCTCCACTTTTTCTCCATTTTTTCTCCATTTTTTCTCCATTTTTTTCTCCACTTTTTCTCCATTTTTTCTCCACTTTTTTCTCCACTTTTTCTCCACCTTTTCTCCATTTTTTCTCCACTTTTTCTCCACTTTTTCTCCATTTTTTTCTCCACTTTTTCTCCACTTTTTCTCCACTTTTTCTCCATTTTTTTCTCCATTTTTTCTCCACTTTTTTCTCCATTTTTTTCTCCATTTTTTTCTCCACTTTTTTCTCCACTTTTTCTCCGCCTTTTCTCGACTTTTTCTCCACTTTTTCTCCACCTTTTCTCCATTTTTTCTCCACTTTTTCTCCATTTTTTCTCCATTTTTTCTCCACTTTTTCTCCACTTTTTCTCCACTTTTTCTCCACTTTTTCTCCACTTTTTCTCCACTTTTTCTCCACTTTTTCTCCATTTTTTCTCCACTTTTTCTCCATTTTTTCTCCATTTTTTCTCCATTTTTTCTCCACTTTTTTCTCCATTTTTTCTCCATTTTTTCTCCACTTTTTTTCTCCACCTTTTCTCCATTTTTTCTCCACTTTTTCTCCATTTTTTCTCCATTTTTTCTCCATTTTTTTCTCCACTTTTTCTCCATTTTTTCTCCACTTTTTTTCTCCACTTTTTCTCCACCTTTTCTCCATTTTTTCTCCACTTTTTCTCCACTTTTTCTCCATTTTTTTCTCCACTTTTTCTCCACTTTTTCTCCACTTTTTCTCCATTTTTTCTCCATTTTTTCTCCACTTTTTCTCCATTTTTTCTCCATTTTTTCTCCACTTTTTCTCCATTTTTTCTCCACTTTTTCTCCATTTTTTCTCCATTTTTTCTCCACTTTTTCTCCACTTTTTCTCCACTTTTTCTCCACTTTTTCTCCACTTTTTCTCCATTTTTTTCTCCATTTTTTCTCCATTTTTTCTCCACTTTTTTCTCCATTTTTTCTCCATTTTTTTCTCCATTTTTTTCTCCACTTTTTCTCCGCCTTTTCTCGACTTTTTCTCCACTTTTTCTCCACTTTTTCTCCATTTTTTCTCCATTTTTTTCTCCACTTTTTCTCCACTTTTTTCTCCACTTTTTCTCCCCCTTTTCTCCATTTTTTCTCCACTTTTTCTCCATTTTTTCTCCACTTTTTCTCCACTTTTTCTCCACTTTTTCTCCATTTTTTCTCCACTTTTTCTCCACTTTTTCTCCACTTTTTCTCCATTTTTTCTCCACTTTTTCTCCACTTTTTCTCCACTTTTTCTCCACTTTTTCTCCATTTTTTCTCCATTTTTTCTCCATTTTTTCTCCACTTTTTCTCCATTTTTTCTCCATTTTTTCTCCATTTTTTTCTCCATTTTTTCTCCATTTTTTCTCCACTTTTTCTCCATTTTTTTCTCCATTTTTTTCTCCACTTTTTCTCCATTTTTTCTCCACTTTTTCTCCACTTTTTCTCCATTTTTTCTCCATTTTTTCTCCACTTTTTCTCCATTTTTTCTCCACTTTTTCTCCACTTTTTCCTCCATTTTTTCTCCACTTTTTCTCCACTTTTTCTCCACTTTTTCTCCACTTTTTCTCCATTTTTTCTCCACTTTTTTTCTCCACCTTTTCTCCACTTTTTCTCCATTTTTTCTCCATTTTTTCTCCACTTTTTCTCCACTTTTTCTCCATTTTTTCTCCATTTTTTCTCCATTTTTTCTCCACTTTTTCTCCATTTTTTCTCCATTTTTTCTCCACTTTTTCTTCATTTTTTCTCCACTTTTTCTCCACTTTTTCTCCATTTTTTCTCCACTTTTTCTCCACTTTTTCTCCACTTTTTCTCCACTTTTTCTCCACTTTTTCTCCACTTTTTCTCCATTTTTTCTCCACTTTTTCTCCACTTTTTCTCCACTTTTTCTCCACTTTTTCTTCACTTTTTTTCCACTTTTTCTCCACTTTTTCTCCATTTTTTCTCCACTTTTTCTCCACTTTTTCTCCACTTTTTCTCCACTTTTTCTCCACTTTTTCTCCACTTTTTCTCCACTTCTTATCCATTTTTTCTCCACTTTTTCTCCATTTTTTCTCCACTTATTCTCCACTTTTTCTCCATTTTTTTCTCCACTTTTTCTCCACTTTTTTTCCACTTATTCTCCACTTTTTCTCCGTTCTTTTTCTATGGTCGGTCCACCGATTAGCTCTGCCATGCATACTGTAGCTCTACACCTACTGCACACGTTACTTTATGATTGACATCTCTTTCGTACCAGAGCTGTCTAAGTCTACTCTGACCCCATATTTGTCATTACTATATTGTCCTTGTACTGTATTATGACATTTGTATCATGTGTTTCATTTCTTGCTGTGTTGCAATTTTTTTGCTGCATCCCAATTGTACCTCTACATTGTTCGAGTTTATGTTATTGTTCTCTCACTCTTATGTGATACTGATTATTGTCATTTTTCATGATTACATGCAGATAAGTCCAATCTGACGAAGGCTCTGGCCGAAACATCATTTGTAACTTGTTTTGGACAAAAACATATATGCTTATGAAAAATTTTTTTTTCTTAATACGGACCAATAAAGAGTGATTTTGCATTACTATCCGTTGTGACTTACTGACTTAGTCTGGGAGATTTAGAGTGCCGAGGTTACTCACTAATTTTATCTATTATTACCTCTGAGCACCTATATACCAGTGAGCAGAGCTTCCCCTACAGTAGTTCTCCTGATTAGGCATGGCCTTACCTCATGAGCAGGGCATTGCAGCTTTGGTAGCAACCATTACGACATGGACTCTGCTGCTGTGGACCCGAGAAGAGTGAGTGCAGATTCATTGCACCCACCCTCCTCACATGAAGGGTCCGCACTCCTAGAAAATGGGGGATACGTTCCCTGAGTGTCTCCCCCCATATTCTAGACGGTCCAGAGTCGTCGTGGGACCCCTTTATTTTTTTTCTTACAATAAATTGGTGAAAGAGAAAATGTTTTGGGGACTGTTTTTTCAAATAAATTTCTTTTGTCGATTTTTTTTTTTTTGTTAGTACTGACAGTTTATGATGTTGAGTCTCTAATAGACGCCATGACATCACAAACTGCTGGGCTTGATCTCAGGTTACTTTACAGCTAGTATCAACCCGATTTATTACCCCGTTTGCCACTGCACCAGGGCACGGGATGAGCTGGGGTGAAGCGCCAGGATTGGCGCATCTAGTGGATGCGCCACGTCTGGGGTGCCTGCGTCCTGCTATTTTTAGGCTGTGAAAGCCCAATAACTATGGACCTTTCCACCCTGAGAATACCAGACCACAGCTGTCCGCTTTACCTTGGCTGGTGATCCAATTTGGGGGGGACCCTACTTTTATTGTGTAATTATTAATATTTATAAAATAATTATAAAAAAGAGCCTGAGGGGACCTCCACATTGGATCCCCAACCACAGTAAAGCTGACAGCTGTGGTTTTCAGGCTACAGCCGTCTGCTTTACCCTAGCTGGCTATCAAAAATGGGGGGACCCAATGTCATTTTTTTTTTAACTATTTTTTAAATAGAAAAAATTAATGGGCTTCCCTGTATTTTGATTGCCAACCAAGGTAACGGCAGGCAGATGGGGGCGGCAACTAATAGCTGTCTGCTTTATCTGCGCTGAGAATCAAAAATACCGCGGAGCGCTACGTCATTTTTTTAAAGATTTATTTTTACAGCACTGTGATGTCCAGCAATCAAAATACTGGGAAGCCCATTTTATTTTTAGTTATTTAAATAAATAATTAAAAAATATATATATGGGCTCCCGCTGCATTTTTTGTATTGCTAGCTAAGGGTAATCCAAGCAGCTACTGGCTGCTAACCCCCACTGCTTGGTGTTACCTTCACTGGCAATGGAAAATCCAGGGAAGCATTTTTTATTTTTTTTGCCAAAAAACTACAAGAAAAGGACGTGAGCTTCGCCATATTTTTGTATGCTAGCCAGGTATAGCAGGCAGGTGCTGGAAGAGTTGGATACAGCGCCAGAAGATGGCGCTTCTATGAAAATGCCATTTTCTGAGGCGGCTGCAGACTGCAATTCGCAGCAGTGGGGCCCAGAAAGCTCAGGCCAACCTGTGCTGCGGATTCCAATCCCCAGCTGCCTAGTTGTACCTGGCTGGACACAAAAATGGGGCGAAGCCTACGTCATTTGTTTTCTAATTATTTCATGAAATTCATGAAATAATAAAAAAAGGGCTTCCCTTTATTTTTGGTTTCCAGCCGGGTACAAATAGGCAACTGGGGGTTGGGGGCAGCCGTACCTGCCTAGCATACAAAAATATGGCGAAGCCCACATAATTTTTTCAGGGGGCAAAAAACTTCTGCATACAGTCCTGGATGGAGTATGCTGAGCCTTGTAGTTCTGCAGCTGCTGTCTGTCTGTATGGAGAAGATATAGAAGGAGGCTGTGGACAAAAAAGCGCAAATAGGGTCTTACCCCGATATATGTGGGGTGGGGAAGGGGGAGTAAACTCACTCACCTGATGTAGTTGTGACAGTCACAACTACTATAAGTGCATGTAACCTGTATGAAAATAAAGTGACATTGGTCTTCATCATCTGAATGAGTGATCTGTTGGCGCGACAATTGAACACCCTTCTCTATTGCTCTCTGATGTATGGAGAAGAGCAGACAGCAGCTGCAGAACTACAAGGCTCAGCATACTCCATCCAGGACTGTATGCAGAATTTTTTTGCCCACCAAAAAAATGACGTGGGCTTCGCCATATTTTTGTATGCTAGCCAGGTACAGCAGGCAGCCACGGGCTGCCTCCAACCCCCAGTTGCCTATTTGTACCCGGCTGGGAACCAAAAATATAGGTAAGCCCGTTTTTTTTTAATTATTTCACTTATTTCATGAAATAATTAAAAAACAAATGACGTGGGCTTCGCCCCATTTTTGTGTCCAGCCGGGTACAACTAGGCAGCTGGGGATTGGAATCCGCAGCACAGGTTAGCCCGAGGTTTCTGGGCGCCTCTGCTGCGGATTTCAGTCCGCAGCCGTCCCAGAAAATGGCGCTCTCATAGAAGCGCCATCATCTGGCGCTGTATCCAACTCTTCCAACAGCCCTGGAGCCGGGTGGCTTGTTGGGTAATCATGAGTTAATACTGGCTTTGTTTTACTAGGCACGTTTGACCCGGCCATTAAGAATCTCCAATAAAGGGTTAAAAAAAACACCACACAGAGAAAAAATACTTTAATAGAAATAAATACACAGACACATTAGAGACTCCATCTTTATTACCCCCTGTCAGCCCTCCACGATCCTGCTCTTCTGTCTTCTTTCTTTCTAGTGTAGTAGTAGTGACGATTGTAGTGAGGATGAGGTTCCCCAGCTCCTCACTAGTGTAGTAGTAGTGACGATTGTAGTGAGGATGAGGTGCACCAGCCCATCATGGGCTGGGGAACCTCATCCTCACTACAATCCTCACTACAATCGGGAAGCAGCGTGCAGCCTTCACTCCGTGAGTGATCAGTGCTGGCTGTCAGCGGTAACAGCGGTAACGCAGACAGACGCATTACCATAGCAACGGTGCTCTCGGAGCCGCGGTTAGCGGTGACGTCACCGCTAACTGCGTTGCTATGGCAACGGTGATCTCCGTTAATGACCGGCTGTGTCAGCCGGTCCCTAACGGAACGGGGAGTCGACCGTGTGCTAGAGCATGTCGCCGGTACACGGCGATACACATATGTGCACCGTGTACCGGAGAGATGCACTCGCAGGTCCTACATGACGCGTCAAAGTCATGTGACCAGTCTGTAGCCAATGAGATAATAGCCACGTGACTGGTCACATGGCTATTTTGACGTCACGATAGGTCCTGCATCTCTGCTGGCAGTGCCGTCACCGGGAGGATTCAGCGATCATCGGATGGAATAGCGGCAGGAGACAGAGTGCAGAAGGGATCGCGAGGACCGGTAAGTGTTATGGCAATGTTTATTAACTGTTTGTGTACATTTATAATGCATTTTTATGTGTTTGTGATTGCCTCCCATTATAGCCTATTGGTTTGAGTTCGGTTCGTCGAACGTTCGACGAACCGAACTCGAACGGGACCCCCGTTCGGCGAACCGACCTCGAGCCGAACCGCGACCGGTTCGCTCATCTCTATTTAAGACATGTTTTATGTTGAAATGCATCAGATTACAATAGTCCCTTAGGGGTCTGTTGGTGCTAGGATCCATGCGGTTTTATTCTTAAATTTTTAAATAAAGACTGATATTAATCATCCTTCCCTGGAACGTCCACTCGATTTCTTCTTTCCATTGTGTGGAGCTTTGCAGCCCTGGCCAGTGCATTTTCCTTCCGGATTCTATGCTTTCTTCCCGGATTCCATCAATGTGGTGAGCTGGCTTTTTTCCTGCTTTTTGTTTCATATACACTTGATTGTATGTCATGCTCCCTATAGTGAAGGCTATTATTTATATAATTAAATATAAGTGGAATTTCAATTCTTAATTGAAAATGGATAGTCACAGTAACAGGCTGGACAGATTTGCATCTATTTTTGACTGCAATATGGACACTGGTAAAACCGTTACCACAGACCCTGGGATCGATAATGTCAATGCACTATTTAACACGGAAAAAACTGTGGAAAAACAAGCGCATAGGGTCTTACCCCAATATGTGAGGGGTGGGGGTGGGGGAGTAAAACTACTCACCAGATGTAGTTGTGAGAAGCCACAACTACTGTAATCGCATGTATCACACAATCCAAGGCTGCAGCCACCAAAACGGTAGATAACAGAGAGCACAAGAGAGTGGTGTTTAATGCCGCGCCAATAGATCACTTCAGATGATGTTCAGACCAGTGTTACTTTATTGTTTTCCAGGTCTGTTTTGACCTGGAAAACAATAAAGTAACACTGGTCTGAACATCATCTGAAGTGATCTATTGGCGCGGCATTAAACACCACTCTCTTGTGCTCTCTGTAATGCACTATTTAAGGAACTTGAAATATGTAAAGCTAAAGAACTTAAATTATGGTGGAATTCCACATCCTTGGAATCATATATCTCTAAAGAAATGATTCCAAGGGGCCTGAGGATCAAAAAAGTTTTTGCAACTTCATTTCTGGATTCTTTATCATCTAAGTGGGACAATATTTTATCCTCATGTTCATTAAGACTCATGCAATTGATAGTAAAATATGATGAGATCATAATGGAAGAGATGGGTAAAAATATTGTTGCAATTAAAGAGAAACTAGGTAAAATGGATAAACAAGATAAATAGACCAAATTAAAGGATAAAATGGATGCTAAGCTTAAGAAGATAAAGGATAAAATTGCAGATATGAAAAAGTAGAATTTTGAACGTGACTTGAAGGATTATAGTTCTAATTGCGTTTATAACTGGAGAACTTTGTGTATAAGGAGGCTTATCCTGAAAAACATGAGACGACTACAAAGGAATCGTGAATCACTTGAAAAAAGAAAAGTCAGCTTCTCAGAGGAGCCCATATTTCTATGGGAGAAATTTTCAAAGGTAGTACAGAGGAATCTGACAATACTTATGATGGTCAATTTCCACCCCTCTTGAGGATTATACGGTCAAAAAACTCCGGAGGAGGGTGGGCAGGAAAGACATTGCTCCCCAAGGTTCAGCAAGAAATAGAGGTTATCTGCCCTATCTAAAATCTTTCCAGTCAAGTTTTGTCTGCTGATCAAATCATGGTTCTTTCTAAAGGTTTGGGTTTCTCGACAACTAACAAATTTGGTATGTTTCAGACACTTTTAGATGTCAATAAATTGGCAAGAAACCTAACCCTAAAATATCATGTTGCGGCTACAATTTCAGAAGCTACTTGGGGAGATGAGGTTGTCAGTAGTACGGATAACTTTTTGTGCACTACCTCAGTGTCTCCAGGTTAGCAATTTAGTCCAGCTTGAATCTGAGAGTTTGAAGTGTAACATAACATTAAATAGTTCCTTTTCTATCCAAAATCCCCTCTTTTATCCCTTAAAATCGAGATCTGCAGTGCTGGATCAATTTCAAGATCTTATAGAGAGACAATTAATATTGCTTGATGAAACTGCATGTAGTTCTTCCAGAATCTCACTAGGAAGGAAAGAACAGCACTGAAAATTCTCAAGGAAAATTGTGACTTAAGGGCTCATTCAGACGACCGTTCCATCTGCCCTGGTCAGTTCCTGTTTTTTGTGGACCTACTGACAGGACCATCTTTGCAATGTCTTTTGTGTAGGATCGGATGGCACATGGAACGACTTCCATGTGCATCCGATCCTACAAAAAAACACATTGGATGCCGTATGTCCATTCCGTTATTATGGAACATATCCTATTCTGTTCCGTAATATTGGTCCATGACTCAATACAAGTCAATGGGTCCGCAAAATTCCTGGAATCCACATGGAAGCACTCCGTGTGACTTCCGTCGGATGCCTCGCGGCTGCTCACACTGCAGTGTGTCAGAATCTGCCTGCACTGCAGTGTGTTAGCATCTGCCCGCACTGCAGTGTCAGCATCTGTCCGCGCTACAGTGTGTCAGCATCTGCCCACACTGCAGTGTGTCAGCAGCTGCCTGCGCTGCAGTGTGTCAGCATATGTCCGCACTGGAGTGTGTCCGCATATGCCTGCACTGCAGCGTGTCAGCAGCTGCTCGCACTGCAGTGTGTCAGCATATGTCCGCACTGCAGTGTCAGCATCTGCCCGCACTGCAGTGTGTCAGCAGCTGCCCACTCTGCAGTGTGTCATCATATGACCGCACTGTAGTGTCAGTATCTGCCCGCACTGCAATGTGTCAGCCTCTGCCCGTACTGCAGTGTGTCAGCATCTGCTAGCATAGCAGTGTGCGAGCAGCTGCGGGGATGATGAGCAAAAAAGTTCATTACCTGCGGTATTGAAGTCCTGCACTCCTGACGTCAGCGCTTGTCACTGACTTCCATGCCCACCGCATTCTCAGATCACCTCTTGCAGGCGGCCTGAGACTGTGACTAGCAGTGACGTCACAGGTCGCACGCGATACTTTGCTTCTGAACGCGCCGGTCATTGAACTCAGTGACTAGCGCTGACATCAGGAGTGCAGTGGCTTCCATCACCGCAGGTAATGTACCTAGGTAACCTCCTGAAGTCAGCACTGGTCATGCACTGCAGTGACCTGGGCTGACCTCATAATGTTAGCTCATGTCACTGCACTGCTCTCCCAGCCAATGGGGAAGTTCAGTTCTTCATTGACTGGGACAGTGAGTATGGATCATCGTGAGACCCCCTTATTGGATTACGCTGGACCTGGATTTTTTTTTCTTTCCAATACATTTGTGAAAGAGGAAATGTGTTGGGGAGTGTTGTTTAATAAAAAAATTGTTTTTGTCTATTTTTTTTTTTATTACTGACTGGGTTAGTGATGTTGGGTATCTGATAGACGCCATGACATCAGTAACCGCAGGGCTTGATGCCAGGTGACATTACACATCTGGCATCAACTCCATATATTACCTCATTTGCCACTGCACTAGGGCAACGGATGAGCCGGTTAAAGTCCCGGAACTGTCGCATCTAATGGATGCGGCAATTCCAGCCGGCTGCAGGCTGATATTTTTAGGCTGCGGAGTCTCCCAATGACGTGGGTCTCTCCAGCCTGAGAATACCAGCCAGCAGTTGTGAGGCTTTATCTTGGCTGGTATCAAAATTGGGGGGACCGCATGCTGGTTTTTGTAATTATTTATTTATTGTACTTTACGATATGACCCCGCCCACCGGTGGCTGTGATTGGTTGCAGTCAGACAGCTGTCACTCAGCATCGTGGCGCATCTGATTGTAACCAATCACAGATAGTGGGAGGAGTGAATATGTATGAGCCTAATGAGCAGCCGGCTAAGGAAGATCAAAGAGCTGCCACGGGAGCAGTGTGACAGCTGTGCTGGTGATCGGTGAGTATGTAGCGCTTGCTCCTATCCCTTTGCCCCAGATTCTGTTCCCCATAGACTTTCTATGGGGACCAGCATCTGGCCAGATAGCCTGGACTGCATGTAACTCTCATTTCTGCAGTCCACAATAAAACAGAAGTCACACAGATGACACACAGATAGTATACGGAACGGAACGGATGCGGTTGTCACACGGATGCCACACGGATGCCACACGGATGCATCCGTGAAAAAACAGGACAGTTTTTTGCGGACCGCAAAAATGGAGCAGTCGTGTGAATGAGCTTTTATAGTGAGATCTGCAGATAAAGAAGGGGGGATTGTAGTATTAGATAGAACACTTTATTTTTCATGGAATTTGGAAAAGTTGAATGACAGTGAAGTGTATCAGGTAATTGGCTACAATCCTTCCAGTGTTTTCCAAGAACAACTTGATAATTTATTAGAGGAAGGAGTGCATACAGGTGCACTGGATGAAAAGCTGCGGGAATATCTGATAGTTAAATATTCGATTGTGCCACTGTACCACTCATTGCCTAAAATACACAAAAATACGTCTCGCTTGAGACCAATTATTGCAGGGATAGGGTAATCGAAAGCAGATTGGGGGCTTGGGTAGGTCATTACCTGCAATCGCTTGTTATCAGCTTACCATGTTACCATATGTAAGAGGTACCAAGTCTATTGTTTTTGTTGTTCAGTAGTTTATCTGGGAGCCTGGTTACAGGTGTGACAGTCTCTATCCCTCCCTTCCACACAGAGTTACCATTGAGAGTCTAATTTATTTTTTGGATAAATATAGCCTGTACTACACTCCTATTGAAGATTTTTTTTTTAGTGTCTGTAGTTGAATTTCTTTTTGCACACAATTATTTTTACTTTTAATGATACATATTTTTATTCAGTAACAAAGGTGTGAGTATGGGTAGAAAATGTTCTTCATCTTTAGAAGATTTGGTTGTGGCAGAATGGGAAGAAATGTTCATTTTTAGTGATCATTATCCATTTAGTCCATATATTGAATTTTATGGGCTTTACATAGATGATATGATCTTTGTGTGGAAGGGAGGTGAGATGTCATCTAATTCCTTCTTGTGTTACCTTAATGAGAATCAGTTCAACTTAAAATTCACTTCTTGTTTCTATGAATATAGCATGAATTACCTAGATATTACTTTGGTGGGGGATGCTGTGAACAAATCTATTAGTTGTTCCCCATAGGAAGCTGACGGATAGTAATATATTAATAGAAATATCCCTTTTGGGGAAGTTATTCAAGGTAATAGAAATTGTAGTAATGATACCTGCTTTAGGGAAGAAAGCAAAAATATGTGTGACAGACTGAGAGCCAGAGGATATCCGGATTGGTCCCTGGATAGAGCCTATTAATGGGTTAATAAATGAAATAGGAATTCTCTTTTCAAACAGAATAAGAATCAACAGATAAAACGTGATTATTCAGAAATAAATAAGATCAATACACCCATCACGTTTTCTACTCAATTCAATCCACAATATAATAAAATAGTACATATCATCAAAAAAATATTTACTTACAGTATTTTAAATCAGAATAATACCTTGGCTGGTGTTTTACAAAACAGTTCTATTAGATTTGTGGCAAAACGGACCCCCACCCTTAGTAATATATTATGTCCTGGCAATCTAAAGGCCCCGTCACACTAAGCAACATCGCTAGCAACATCGCTAGCAACATCGCTGCTAACGAACAACTTTTGTGACGTTGCTAGCGATGTTGCTGTGTGTGATATCCAGCAACAACTTGGCCCCTGCTGTGAGGTTGTTGGTTGTTGCTGAATGTCCTGGGCCGTTTTTTAGTTGTTGCTCTCCCGCTGTGAAGCACAGATCGCTGTGTGTGACAGCGAGACAGCAACAACTAAATGTGCAGGCAGCAGGAGCCGGCTTCTGCGGAGGCTGGTAACCAATGTAAACATCGGGTAACCAAGAAGCCCTGTCCTTGGTTACCCGATATTTACCTTTGTTACCAGCCTCCGCCGCTCTCACTGTCAGTGCCGGCTCCTGCTCTGTGCACATGTGGCTGCAGCACACATCGGGTAATTAACCCAATGTGTGCTGTAACTAGGAGAGCAGGGAGCCAGCGCTAAGCGGTGTGCGCTGCTCCCTGCTCTGTGCACATGTGGCTGCAGCACACATCGGGTAATTAACCCGATGTGTGCTGTAACTAGGAGAGCAGGGAGCCAGCGCTAAGCGGTGTGCGCTGCTCCCTGCTCTGTGCACATGTGGCTGCAGCACACATCGGGTAATTAACCCGATGTGTGCTGTAACTAGGAGAGCAGGGAGCCAGCGCTAAGCGGTGTGCGCTGCTCCCTACTCTCTGCACGTGTAGCTGCGTGCGCTGGTAACCAAGGTAAATATCGGGTTGGTTACCCGATATTTACCTTAGTTACCAAGCGCAGCATCTTCCACGCGGCGCTGGGGGCTGCTCACTGGTTGCTGGTGAGCTCACCAGCAACTCGTGTAGCCACGCTCCAGCGATCCCTGCCAGGTCAGGTTGCTGGTGGGATCGCTGGAGTGTCGCAGTGTGACATCTCACCAGCAACCTCCTAGCAACTTACCAGCGATCCCTATCGTTGTTGGGATCGCTGGTAAGTTGTTTAGTGTGACTGGACCTTAAGTAGAAGGGCACAGAACCTGGCTTACATATAAAGGTTTTTAAGTGTGGGCATTATCTGTGTTTAGTGTGTAAACAAGTTGTAAAAGGAGATCAGTTTCAGTCATTTACAACAGGTCACCAGTATCAAATCAAACAGCATATGGATTGTAATACAGAGGGTATATATCCCATAGATTGTGTAATTTATAAATTTAACTACAATATGTTGGGTGCACAGTGGGGAAATGAAAATCCGGATTAGATGTCACATATCAGATGCTAGTAAATCAGGTGATTGGGACTTCAGCAGTCTCAAAGCTCTTCTGATTAAGGTGGTGTCACACATAGGGAAGCAGCAGCGATCACGACCAGCGATCTGACCTTATCAGGATCGCTGCTGCGTCTTTACATGGTCGCTGGTGAGCTGCCAAACAGGCAGATCTCACCAGCGACCAGTGACCAGCCCCCAGCTAGCAGCGAAGCGTGGAAGCGTAACTAAGGTAAATATCGGGTAACCAAGGAAAGCACTTCTCTTGGTTACCCGATATTTACCTTAGTTACTAGCGTCCGCCGCTCTCACGCTGCCAGTGCCGGCTCCCTGTTCCCTGCACTCCTAGCCAGAGTACACATCGGGTTAATTACCCGATGTGTACTCCAGCTACGTGTGCAGGGAGCAGGGAGCTGGCACTGGCAGCGTTAGAGCGGCGGATGCTAGTAACTAAAGTAAATATCGGGTAACCAAAGAAAGGGCTTCTTGGTTACCTGATGTTTACTGTGGTTACAGCTTACTGTAGGCTGCCAGACGCCGGCTCCCTGCTCTCTGCTCGCTTCAGTTCGTCGCTCTCTCGCTGTCACACACAGCGATGTGTGCTTCACAACGGGAGAGCAACGTCCAAAAAATGAAGCAGGACATTCAGCAATGACCGGCGACCTCACAGCAGGGGCCAGGTCGTTGCTGGATGTCACACACAGTGACAGCGACGGGACATCGCTGCTACGTCACAGAAAATGGTGACTTAGCAGCGACGTCGTTGTCGTCGTCACTATGTGTGACACTACCTTTACAACATAAGGAAGATACAGTATATCTGTCCTCAAATACCGGGTTTTATAAAGGTGACCAATCCTCCTAGAGGTGGGGATCTTAAAAGGAAGATTCTGAACCGTGAGTCTTTTTGGATATTTACACTCCAAACTATGGTCCCGTTAGGCTTAAATATATGCCAGGATGTTATGTTGTTTTTTGTTTGTTTTTCTCTTTTCTTTTTTTTGTTTTTTTTTCTTTTGTGTTTTTGTTTTAGTTCTTTGTATCTAATGAGAAGTTGCTTTATTCCTGCATATCATTGTTATGAGTGTATTACTATTTATTGATCAAGATGATTTATATGCTGATTTCCCATGTTACTTGTGATTTTGTACAGGTGCTTCTCAATAAATTAGAATATCATCAAAAAGTTAATTTACGAGTTATTTAATGCAAAAAAAGGAAACACATACTATATAAAGTCATTGCATACAGAGGGATCTATTTCAAGTGTTTATTTCTGGTAATGTTGATGATTATGGCTTACAGCCAATGAAAACCTAAAGGTCATTATTTCAGAAAATTAGAATATTTTATATATATATATATATATATATATATATATATATATATATATATATATATATATATATATAAACACAACTGAAAAAATTATTTTAAACTCGGAAATGTTGGCGCCTACTGAAAAGTATGTGCAGTATATGCACTCAGTACTTGGTCGGGGCTCCTTTTGCATGAATTACTGCATCAATGCGGCATGGCATGGAGTTGTTCAGCCTCTGGCACTGCTGAAGTGTTATGGAAGACCAGGTTGCTTTGATAGCAGCCTTCAGCCCATCTGTATTGTTGGGTCTGGTGTCTTTCATCGTTTTGTATTGAACAACTGAAATAAATTAACTATTTGATGAGATTCTAATTTGTTGAGACGCACTTGTATTTTCTCTTCGGTTCAACCGTCACTTATTTCTTTCAGGTGAATTGACTAATTAATTACTATATAAGTTACTGGGACTGACATTTTACCACTTGTTATTTATAGAGGTGGGGGTTTGTTTGTAATGTATCCATTATTAAAACTTGTTTTATGTCGAAACATGTCGGTTACAGTGATCCCTTAGGGGTCTGTAAGTGCCAGTATCCAGGCGGCTTTATTTTAACGTTTTTCGAAAAAGATGGATATTAATCATCCTTGCCTGGGTCATCTGCTGGATTTCTTCTTTCCATTGTGTGGAACTTTGGAGCCCATGCCAGGGCATTTTCCTCTATGGCTTATGGTGAGCTGGCTTTTTCTTGTTTTTTGTCAACTACTGAGAAACACTTACACTGAGACCTCTTGGCCCCCTATTTTTTACCTTTGCAAGTAAAAGACACTGAAACACCATAGTGGAGGAGATATGGTTGGACTCCCCCAATCCCTTTCCACAGAAAAAGCCCTTTTAGGAGTAGGAGACCCTCTTCTCACCTGAGACATCCCACCGAACTGCATGGACTCGGATGAGGCTCCTGAGGTGAAGCAGGTGCTGCTGCCCCTTTCCAGATAGACTTGGTGTTATGAGACCTCTGATGGAGCCAGCGATCTATATGGACTACCAGAGCCATTGCACTCTCCAGAGAGGGGGTGTCTCATAAATAACCAAGGCCTCCTCTACCCTCTCAGAAACGCCCTAAAAAACTGGTGCTTGAAAGCAGGGTCATTCCACTGTGTGTCCACTGACCAATGCCGAAATTTGGCTCAGTAATCCTCAGCTGGCTGATTTCCCTGTTGAAGTGAATGGATCTTAGACTTGGCCAATGACACCTTATCAGGATCATCGTAATTGAAACCAAGAGCAGAAAAAAATATGCCCACAGATCCAAACACAGGGGAATCAGGAGGTAAAGAAAATGCTCAAGCTTCTTGGTCCCCACTCAGAAGAGCACAATACCCATGTGCTGTGCCTCACTCCTGGAAGAAAAAGGATGCTGACAAAAATACAATTTACATGACTCCCTAGCTGTCCCTGTTCTCAAGGTTATGACTAATGGTGACAAGGTTTGGGCCACCTTCCTACCCCTAGCACCTGAATAGACCTTGTCGAGGGCCGAGACAGGAGTCATTTTAGCCCACACAAATAGACAGCCAAGGGAAAAACAAAACTCACTACACACACACACACACACACACACAAAACACACACACACATAAGCACAGGTAATGATAATACATGCTCAGGAGGAACTAAAGAATCAGAATTATTTCCATAACACACCAAATAACAGGAGATCACCAGAACAGATTCACAATAGCGCAAGGACCGGTATCGCTACATGAAGCTATTATCAGCATGGAGGAACCATCTTTTAAAGGACAGAGGCAGCTATGATAGGTCTCCTAGTAACGTGTGACCCTAGCAGTAATCCACAGGCGAACAGAAATTAACTACTGCTAGACTGATTACTAGTAAGTAGGGATGAGCGAGCATGCATCTCAGAGCTCAGTATACTCAGCGAGCTCACAGTACTGGCGAGATGCTCGGGCACATGCTCAGCTCCCCCTCCCTGCATATTGGCGCTATTTACAGAGTCAGCCCACATGCAGGGATTGGATTTCACACACTGTAATGCCAGAGCCATGTTGGTTGTGGCATTACAGTGATTGGCTGGCCGCACAGCGTCATGAGCTCTATATGACACCTGACAGCGCTGTGCTCGGCACTGTGATCCACAGTCAGTTAGTGTAGGTAGAGGTGCTGCTTAGCTAGGGACAGATTTAGTTTGTGTCTGAGGTAGTGTAGGTAGTAGGAGGCGTGACGTCACCGCTGCCACCGTTGTCATAGTAACCTACTGAGCGAGTTACTATAGAATCGGTAATCTCCGATCACCTGATTACCGGGGCCGCTATTCACCGGCTCCTACAGGAGCTGCAGGAATTAACTCCCTGTTTACCAGCGCCGATATTCAGTGGCTCATGCAGGAGCCGCTGAATAGCGGCACCGAAAATCAGCTGATCAGACATCACCCTTGCTATAGTAACCTGCTCAATCGGTTACTATGGCAACGGTAGCAGCGGTGACGTCACCGCCTACCAACCCGCAGTCTATGCTTACTCATTGAGTGATTACACAGCACGAGGAGCAGCAGTGTTCTTCCTTCCCCCGTGTTTTGTGATATAGCAGAGCACATGGGTGGAAGAAGACAGAAGACAGAATACCAGGATCGTGGAGGGGTGAAAGGGAGTAATAAAGTCTCTAAATGTGTCTGTGTATTTATTTATAATAAAGTATTTTTTCTCTTTGCTTGGGTTACCCCTAGCTAGCAATAAAAAAATGCAGCGGGAGCCCACACAATTTTATTACTCCTAACTCTTGGGTTAGGATTATGTGTTTGGGTTTTTTTCTTTTATTTTTTAATGATTTAAAAAAAAAAAATCAACATGAGATTGGCCATATTTTTGTAAGCCAGCCAGGTACAGCAGGCAGGTACGGCTTCCCCCAACCTCCAGCTGCCTATTTGTACCCAGCTGGGAACCAAAAAAATAGGGAAGCCCTTTTTTTAATTATTGATTCAATCATGAAGTTCATAAAATAATAATAAAAAAAAAAAACAACGTGAGCTTTGCCCAATTTTTGTGTCCAGCCAGATACAACTAGGCAGCTGGGCATTGGAATCCATAGCGCAGGTTGGCCAAAGCTTTCTGGGCCCCCCTGCTGTGAATTGCAGTCCGCAGCCACCCCAGAAAATGTTGCATTTTGGCACTGTATCCAACTCTTCCAGCGGCCCTGGTGCCGGGTGGTTCACTGGGTAATAATGGGGTTAGGTCCAGCTGTGTATTATCAGCTGGCCCTAAGCGCGAAAATCATGGTGTCATGGCAATATTAGACATGGCCACCATGAATTTCTATTAAAATAAAAAAACCTAAACCTAAATCACATGACACATCAGCTGATTGTTTAAAAGCCGTTTATACAATCAGCTGATGCATCAGTAGAAAAAAAAACAACTATACACCACTGTGCAGACTCCCGTCCGATCGCTCCAGGACATGCCGGTAATCAGCTGATGCAGTCAACTGACAGCATCAGCTGATCATTTAAATCGGCTGGGCGGTAAAAAGCCAACTTCACCACTGGACTTAAACTGTCAGATGATGCCGTCAGGTGACCGCATCAGCTGATCACCGGCAGGTCCTGGAGTGATCGGACATGTCCCGGCAATCCGCACAGAGGTGAATATGCTATTTTTGTTTTCTTCTACTGTTCACTTTTGATTTCACTTAGCAGTGAATGTACAGGCAGAGAGAAGTTGCCACACATACGCTACAAAGCGAAAGTGCATGTCACACATGTCACACGGGAGGAGGAACACAGGATTCTTCCTCCCCCTGATACTCAGACAACATTGCTCACAGCAGTGACCTGGGAGTCAGAGATGCTTACAGGGGTCTTCCCCATGCTGCTCCCATGTCATTTGAGCACTGTTCTTATACATTTGTGACATTTTTGAGCTTTCTCCAGACCGCTGGTAGTGTCGCCGGAAAAATGCTTGAGTTTACCATAGGTTAACATTGGGCTTGGTTCTCGGGTCTAGCACCCGAACATTTAAAAATGCTCGATCCGAGCATCGAGCACCCGAGCATTTTACTGCTTGCTCATCTCTACTAGTAGTAAGCATACAACAGGTTGACACTTGAGTCTGACTGTGTAACTCAAAAGCGCTGGGTGGCATGTCAGACTCTGCAGTGTGAACAAGGTCAGATGTCGCTATGACAACAGGTGAGTTTAGAGCTGAACACCATGTGACAGTACCCCTCCCTCTATCAGGGGTCTTTGGACCCACTGGACCAGGCCTCTCTGGATGACAGCGACCGAAAGCTCCACATGGATATCCGGAGCTGGCACCCAAATCCTTTCCTTAGGACCATAACCCTACCAGTGCTAAAGATACTGCTGAGAATGATGAACGAACCTTGAATCAATAAATCTTGACACACAAGCTCAACACGAATCATCAACCAAAACTGGGGGCGGGGGCTTACACTTACTCATGAGCACAAACAACATGACAGTTGAGCTACCTTACCCCTCTCTACTACAGGGTCAGATGTCACCATGACACTCAATCAGTTTAGAGCTGAACACAGTGTGACACCCCTATGGGATTTGGTGTCAGGGATCGAAAAGTGAACTTCTCTAGAATGAAACATCAGATTGCAGATACTGTATAAAAGCATAATTTTATGCAGCTTCTATGGCCTACAAGCCCATAAAGACGGTTAGGAGGTTTAATCTTACTTACAGATTTCCTTTAATAATGTTAATAATGACATATACAGTATGATCATGGTGCAGGTTATTACCTTGTGGTTAAACACCCCTAATGAACCTCCTGTGTAGGACGAGAAACGCGTCGGGTAAAAATTATTAAGTGAAAATTACTAATCAGGAGTTTGCAAATAATGTCATGTAAATACTATTGTGACTTCAGCGACACTTTGGTCTAGGTGAATGTATTCTGGGTACTCTTAATTTCTCTACCTTGGGCTTGTGAGAGCCTCAGAATATAGACATACCTAGACCAAATTCAGTCCAATCGTATGTCTCTCTATATTGAAGGTCGATTTCACGTAGTGATATATTTACCCCCAATTTTTGGGGTATATCATATCACTAATCTTTTTGCTTTATAACCAGCTGGAGTCTCTCATATTTGGCTGTTTGTTTGTGTCTATGTGTGTATCCTTAAAGATTTATATGTAAAAATTTGTTTAAAATTTTTTTTGTACAATAAAGAATTGATATTTTAGAAGTGACTTTTTCTGTGAAACCTTACCTTGTGGTTGGTACAGTTGAAGAAAAATTGTCCAAAACAAAAATATCTCCCCTTTAATAATTTTTAATGTGTCCAGTAGGGTATATATCTGCAGGGATATGTAGGTAAGTATTATAGAAATTTTCTCTATATTTTATTATGAGTTCTGAAAAACTGCATCATTTTATTTTGCATATTTTAAATCCATTTGGAGAAAAGATTTCCTGTTAGTCTGAAATGGATTCTTAAAATTTTGTCTCTAACTATATACTGTACATAAATATATTTTTATAACCATAGTGTAGGAAGCCCTACTACAGATTTTACATTTGACCCAAATCTTCAGGTATACTTCTGTCACACAGGAGTAAAACAAATTGTGCAAATTGTGTGGATTAAGAGTTAATTTTAGATCAGGGATGATTAATAATTAACAGATCAACCTACAATGAACCTGCAAATTGAGAATTTGGCATAACAGAATATTAAATTGTTTTAGAATGTCTAAAGGTTAAATCAGTCATTTATAAGTAAGGAAAACCCACTGTGACCAAGGATTTAATAGCTTCATCTGAACAGATTTGCCTGTAAGGTAATTTATTTTCTATTCGATATTATTATTATTATATAGATAAAAATAGTTATTTATTAGATATGCATTACAACAAAACCATATACACACAAGTGCAAGTGTAAAAAGTGCATGTCCATAATGTACACTATAACAATGGACACCAAAACAGGTGTTCACTACAAAGAAATAACATATATATATATATATATATATATATATATATATATATATATATATATATATATAGTGAGAGAGAGAGAGAAAGAGAGAGTACAGACCAAAAGTCTTTGGAGGTGGTCTGTGGATTGTCCTTGACTGTTCTCACCATTCTCCTTCTCTGCCTTTTTGATATTTTTCTTGGCCTGCCACTTTTGGGCTTAACAAGAACTGTACCTGTGTTCTTTCATTTCCTAACTATGTTCCTCAGAGTGGAAACTTACAGTTTAAATCTCTGAGACAACTTTTTGTATCCTTCCCCTGAACAACTATGTTGAATAATCTTTGTTTTCAGATCATTTGAGAGTTGTTTTGAGGAGCCCATGATGCCACTCTTCATAGGAGATTCAAATAGGAGAACAACTTGCAAGTGGCCACCTTAAATACCTTTTCTCATGATTGTATACACCTGCCTATGAAGTTCAAAGCTCAATGAGGTTACAAAACCAATTTAGTCAGTAAAAAGTAGTTAGGAGTGTTCAAAACAAAAAATTGATAAAGGTGCCCATACTTTTGCACCTGTCAAATTTAGTTTAAATGCGGAGTGCACATTTTGTGTTAGTACAATAAACCTCATTTCAATTCAGAAATATTACTCAGTCCATCATTTAATAGATATATGAAACTGAAATAGCTCTTGAAAAAACCCAAATTGTTATAAAGAAAAAAGGTTAACATTAATAGGGGTGCCCAAACTTTTTCTTATGACTGTATATGGCGGTATTATGCTTAGTCTACAGGATGCAATGTAATGTAGTTACTATATGGTGATATTATGCTGGGTCTATTCAATGTAATCTCGTTACAATATGGTGGCACTATGCTGGGTCTATACAATGCAATGTTGTTACTATATAGCGGTATTATTATGGATCTATACAAAGCAATGTAATGTGTTGGGTCTATACAATGCAATGTAATGTGGTTACGGTATGGCGGTATTATGCTGCGTCTATACAATGCAATGTAATGTGGTTACTACAGTTAGGTCCAGAAATATTTGGACAGTGACACAATTTTCGCGAGTTGGGCTCTGCATGCCACCACATTGGATTTGAAATGAAACCTCTACAACAGAATTCAAGTGCAGATTGTAACGTTTAATTTGAAGGTTTGAACAAAAATATCTGATAGAAATTGTAGGAATTGTACACATTTCTTTACAAAAACACTCCACATTTTAAGAGGTCAAAAGTAATTGGACAAATAAACCAAACCCAAACAAAATATTTTTATTTTCAATATTTTGTTGCAAATCCTTTGGAGGCAATCACTGCCTTAAGTCTGGAACCCATGGACATCACCAAACGCTGGGTTTCCTCCTTCTTAATGCTTTGCCAGGCCTTTACAGCCGCAGCCTTCAGGTCTTGCTTGTTTGTGGGTCTTTCCGTCTTAAGTCTGGATTTGAGCAAGTGAAATGCATGCTCAATTGGGTTAAGATCTGGTGATTGACTTGGCCATTGCAGAATGTTCCACTTTTTTGCACTCATGAACTCCTGGGTAGCTTTGGCTGTATGCTTGGGGTCATTGTCCATCTGTACTATGAAGCGCCGTCCGATCAACTTTGCGGCATTTGGCTGAATCTGGGCTGAAAGTATATCCCGGTACACTTCAGAATTCATCCGGCTACTCTTGTCTGCTGTTATGTCATCAATAAACACAAGTGACCCAGTGCCATTGAAAGCCATGCATGCCCATGCCATCACGTTGCCTCCACCATGTTTTACAGAGGATGTGGTGTGCCTTGGATCATGTGCCGTTCCCTTTCTTCTCCAAACTTTTTTCTTCCCATCATTCTGGTACAGGTTGATCTTTGTCTCATCTGTCCATAGAATACTTTTCCAGAACTGAGCTGGCTTCATGAGGTGTTTTTCAGCAAATTTAACTCTGGCCTGTCTATTTTTGGAATTGATGAATGGTTTGCATCTAGATGTGAACCCTTTGTATTTACTTTCATGGAGTCTTCTCTTTACTGTTGACTTAGAGACAGATACACCTACTTCACTGAAAGTGTTCTGGACTTCAGTTGATGTTGTGAACGGGTTCTTCTTCACCAAAGAAAGTATGCGGCGATCATCCACCACTGTTGTCATCCGTGGACGCCCAGGCCTTTTTGAGTTCCCAAGCTTACCAGTCAATTCCTTTTTCTCAGAATGTACCCGACTGTTAATTTTGCTACTCCAAGCATGTCTGCTATCTCTCTGATGGAGTTTTTCTTTTTTTCCAGCCTCAGGATGTTCTGCTTCACCTCAATTGAGAGTTCCTTAGACCGCATGTTGTCTGGTCACAGCAACAGCTTCCAAATGCAAAACCACACACCTGTAATCAACCCCAGACCTTTTAACTACTTCATTGATTACAGGTTAACGAGGGAGACGCCTTCAGAGTTAATTGCAGCCCTTAGAGTCCCTTGTCCAATTACTTTTGGTCCCTTGAAAAAGAGGAGGCTATGCATTACAGAGCTATGATTCCTAAACCCTTTCTCCGATTTGGATGTGAAAACTCTCATATTGCAGCTGGGAGTGTGAACTTTCAGCCCATATTATATATATAATTGTATTTCTGAACATGTTTTTGTAAACAGCTAAAATAACAAAACTTGTGTCACTGTCCAAATATTTCTGGACCTAACTGTATATGGCGGTATTATGTTGGGTCTATACAATGCAATCTCAGTACTATATGTTGGTAATATGCTGAGTCTATACAATGCAATCTAATTATTATATGGCGATATTATGCTCAGTCTACAGGATGCAATGTAATGTGGTTACTATATGGTGGTATTATGCTGGGTCTATTCAATGTAATATCGTTACAATATGGTGGCACTATGCTGGGTCTATACGATGCAATGTTGTTACTATATAGCGGTATTATCCTGGATCTATACAAAGCAATGTAATGTGTTTACTATATGGTGGTATTATATTGGGTCTATACAGTGCAATGTAATGTGGTTACTCTCTGGCGGTATTATGCCGCGTCTATACAATGCAATGTAATGTGGTTACTATATGGTGGTATTATGTTGGGTCTATACAATGTAGAGAGTAAAGTCTGGTCTCTCAGGAGCACAAAGCATTTCAGGAGAGGAGTGTACTGACCTTAGAATACATCACAGACTAGGAGTTTCATAGGGGAAGAGGAGAGGTCTCCCTGAAGAAGAGAGTAATTCAGCAGAGGAACGTCTTATAAGAGGTCAGAGACACAGAATGTTTCAGAAAAGCAGTAAGCTGATGTTGTGGTAGGTCACAGATGAAGTATTACACTGTGAATAATGCAGGGCCCCCTGGCAGCACAGAGGATTTCAGGATAGGAATGTTGAGATATTGTAGTAGGTCACAACCTGGAAAGTGCAGGTTCCACCTGAAGCACGGAGTATATCAGGGGTATTTTGTGGCTGGTCACAGATTGAGATTTACACTGTGGAAGTAGAATTGTGTTCATGCAGCACAGATATTTAAGGAAATTTCTCTATCTCTCTGAAGTCTTGCTCTTTCTCTCTTGGCAGTCTCTCCACAGCTATTTCTCCTGCTTCCCGGCAGACCTTCCAGCAAACCTAAGGGGGTCTGCTAGAAATATGCTCTAGTTTCTTATTGATTTCTATTATGCTTCTTACTTGAGAATTGCTTGGCTCGAGTAACGATCACCCATCAGTAGTCATAATAAACATGTATAATGTGTGCAATGAATCAGATGCACTACTAATTTATGTAAGGTGCTATCAAACATAGGCTGCTTGTGGGGCTAGACGCAAATAAAGAAAGTAGTATACTTCCCTTTAATAAGGTCCTCGGACGTAGCCTCGACATATTCCCCCATCAATCCGTGACGAATGCCTGTAAACATGTCTCTAATGTGTGTCTATGATGCGACCGAGCACGCCTACTAGATAATGTCATGGGACACCCCCTCCCCAATTGCGTCATTACAGCATTGAGATGGGTTGAGTGTGGACACGGACCCTTCAGTATAATGCAGTCTCACTTGTGATGTATACCTGAGACACCCTGCACAGCTGACAGGGCTAAATTGTTGGGATTGCTCCTAATCCCATCATTATTGTTGGTCACATTAGACGTTGAATAGCTAATTTTCCAGGGATATTTTGAACATGTGACTATTATATCATGTGTCTGCCCTCCTCTCTCTGGATTATAGGAATGTGCATTACCTACCATAGGGACTTATTCAATCTGAATCATATATGATTCCTTTGCCCCTGAAATATGCATATGAATGTGTATTCGAACCTACCCAACCCCAATACCATGGCATTGTCTATTATAGTAACAAAAAGGAGACAGTTACACACTGCATTGCTAAGATATGTGGAACACTGAATATGGGAATATAGACATGCATTACTGCTATGAAAAACATGTAAAAATTGAGATACTTAGCACACAAAAATGGCCATATTTTATGTGAGCCCAACAGCCAGCAGCAAGGCGATCTCATGTTTGTTGGATCCCTATCAAACTAATGCTTCTGTTTGGGTTAAAAATCCTACAATTTATGGGGGGACAGTAACCTGGAAATGGAGAATTAAAATTACATGAGGCTGAAGAGCAAGAGTGCTCAATCAGACGGTATAACCCTGTAATCTAAGAAAAAGACTAATGGCACATCCTATCTTTCTAAGGTGCAGAAGTGCAAACCGAATATGAAACATAGTAACAAAAAGGAGCATTTGCAGGTTCCTGTCCACCCATAAATTGTAGGGTTGTTTTAACCCAAACAGAGGTTAAAGCATTTCGTTGGTCATTTAACATTACATTAATGGGGGGCGTGGCCTAGCTGGAGAGCGAGAAGGTTGCAATACAGAAGAGCTCCTGACTGCATAGCTTCTTTTAATATAACATTCCCAGCACAACCCACCCAAAACTACACAAAAGGGTCCTCATCTATGGTGGAGATCGAGAGGCACACAGAGTGGGGGAAACTCTGGCTGAAAACATCCAAGGAGGCACAAGATTCTTTGATACAGAGGAGTGTGAAGGAGAGGGGGAGGCAGCCATTATAAAAGATAAGACAGGAAGAGAGCTGCTCCAGGATGCTCTGCAGCTAAAGAAAGACTGTTTACTGAGAGTGGAGGAGATAAGAAGAAAAGAAGATAAAGCTGCTGGACTGTGAGTACTTACCTGGGGACAGAGGGGAAGCCCCTTAACACTGCTGTGCCTCAGAATCTGCACTCTCACCTACTTCTGCCCCCCATCAGTGTCAGTGGCTGTGTTTGAGTGCAGGCCTGCTGTAGGCTGAAGGGGATTTTCCCAGAGAAGCATTGGCTGTCAGCGCTGGGTAAAGCAGAAAGGAGCAGTGCTTGGGGCCAGTCACATCAGATCAACAAAAGGAGAATGGGGGAGGCATTTGTACAAGGAGATAGGAACTGCAGTTTCTCTCTAAAACAGGAGTCTTCATACCCAATACAGGAGGGTTTGACTCAAATTACAAAGCAAGTCTGTGAATGCGAGTGGCAGCATAAAGATAAGGTATATTATAACCAAGCACTGTATCTGAATTTCAGAGTCCCCATCTACATGATAAAAGTGCCTTTGACCTGCTGTGTGCAGACAGGTTCCCCCTGAATGACATCAGTGTGTGGCACGGCCCAGACAAGTCTCCCCTGAATGACAGTAGTGTGCTGCACAGCACAGGTGAACTCTCTGAATAATAATAGTGTGACACAAGCTGCAGACAAGCTCTTCTGGAATAACAACAGTGATCCACATATCTTAGGGGAGCCCCCCCTGAATGACAGTGGTGATTTGAACACTGCAGACAATCTCTTCTTGACCAACACAGAAAAGCCACATATTCAGGACAACTCCTTGTAGCTTAACAGCTGCAAACCTCATATCATAGACGAGCTCCCCCTGAATAACAACATAGAACCACATATCACAGAGGAGCCCTCCTGAATAACAGTGGTGAACAACATATGAATGACAGTGGTGATTTGAACACTGCAGACAATCTCTTCTTGACCAACACAGAAAAGCCACATATTCAGGACAACTCCTTGTAGCTTAACAGCTGCAAACCTCATATCATAGACGAGCTCCCCCTGAATAACAACATAGAACCACATATCACAGAGGAGCCCTCCTGAATAACAGTGGTGAACAACATATACAGACGAGCTCCACAAGAAAAATAAGGCTATGTGCACACAGTGCGTTTTTCTCGGCGTGTTTGCGCGTTTTTCGGGTGCGTTTTTGGCCTCAAAACTGCATGACTTTGCTTCCCCAGCAAAGTCTATGAGTTTTCATTTTTGCTGTCCCCACACAGCGTTTTTTTTCAGCTGCGTTTTTGTGGTGACCACAAAAGCGCAGCATGTCAATTATTCCCGCGTTTTTCACTGCGCTTTTCATCCATTGAGTTCAATGGGATGTTGAAAGACGCAATGAGAAACGCAAATAGCTGCGTTTTGGTGCGTTTTGGTGCGTTTCTAAGACCAAAAACGCAGCTATAAAACGCAGGAGGTTGGTAGTAAAGTGACTTGTACAGGAAGAGGATTCCTTCTGTCAGTATATACATAAGCGTGAATCCTCCCGGTACCGTCACCGTCGCTTCCATCTCCCGTCCTGTGCATGTATGCTGCCGTGCGGCGCCATGTCTGGGCGGGAGGTGGAAGCGGCTGCGAAAACAAAAGTTAACAGTAGAAAAAAAAAAGTTATACTCACCTGTCTGCAGCCTCCCGGTGCCATGCCCGCTCCCATCTCCTCTCACGGTATCGCCACCCCCGCTCCGGCTGTGTGCAGACGGCCGGGAAAGCTCCAATGGATGCAGGACCTGGCAATGGATCACCTGATGCAGTCACCTGACGCATCAGGTGATCGTAAGTATCGGGGTGACGCGGGCGCCCGGCCGGTATCAGCGGATGCGTCAGGAGACTTCATCCCTGATTACCGGCAGCTGCTGCAGCGATCGGACGGGATCAGACTCCCGCCCCATCGCTGCAGGAGCTGACGGTAATCAGCACATAAGTGAGTATTATTTGTTTTGTTTTTTTTTTGCACCGATGCATCTGCTGATTGTATAAACGGCTTTTATACAATCAGCTGATGTGTGATGGGATTCAGGCACTTGATCCTGACACATCATCTGATCGCTTTGCCTTCCAGCAGACCGATCAGATGATATTGGATCCGGATTGGACGGCGCGGGACCCTGACCCAGGATTACTGCGGAGGGGGGTTTATTTCAATAAAGATGGAGTCACTAATTGTGTTGTGTTTTATTTCTAATAAAAATATTTTTCTGTGTGTTGTGTTTTTTTTATCTTTACTAGAAATTCATGGTGGCCATGTCGAATACTGGCGTGACACCATGAATTTCGGGCTTAGGGCCAGCTATACAGCTAGCCCTAACCTCATTATTACCCGGCGAGCCACCCGGCATCAGGGCAGCTGGAAGAGTTGGATACAGCGCCAGAAGATGGCGCTTCTATGAAAGCGCCATTTTCTGGGGTGGCTGCGGGACTGCAATTCACAGCGGGGGTGCCCAGAAAGCTTGGGCACCCTGCACTGTGGATTCCAAAAACGCAGCGTCAAAAAGACGCACTGTGTGCACATAGCCTAATAGTGAGCCATACACTGCAGAGAAGGTCACCCTGAATATTACTAGCGAACTGCAACTCCCCCCCCCCTCGCCACCAAAATAGGTGAGACCTTCCTTCAATCAAACCTTGAGATCTACAATCTGATGAAACTCACATAAAAGATCATATGATTTAACTATTTACTTCTTTACTCCCGGTGTAGTAGTATCAATACAGGCAAAATGGGAAAAGGTAACAAACCCCAAACTGAAGAATCAAATAAACAACACAAAACGCCAAAAAAAAGTCAAGATGAAAACAAGTCGCAAAAACGAGCTGTAACTGAAACACCTCAACGTAATAAAATTTGTAATGAACTACACAAACAGAAAGCAGCAACACTTCCACTCAACCAGTGGTCAGATAGTGATGAAGATGAGGCCTCCAAATCCATACAGCATTATCAAGATATAAAAGAATACATTAAGGCTCTCCCTACAGGAGAATATATGAAGTATCTATTTAAGGACTTTACACAGGCTGTGAAGGATGAGATCGCAGATCTCAGAAAAGATGTTAAATCGGTGCATGACCGAATACAAATCCTGGAAGATAATAATGAACAGATCATAGCACACGCTTCAAAAGTAACAGAAATCTTAATTGAGAAACAAAAAGATCAATTTCTGCAAAGGACCCACATAGATGACCTCGAAAATAGGTCCCGCAGAAACAACTTAAGAGTTAAAGGCCTGCCGGAATCTATCCCTGATAAGGATATTTTCACTACCTTGATCACAATCTTCAACAACATTATCGGGAAACACAATGAAAATGACCTGAAGATAGAAAGAGCACACAGAGTGTTTTGACCAAAACAATCGGGAACAGACAGACCAAGAGATGTTTTATGCTGTTTCCAAAGCTTTAAAACCAAAGAGGACATTTATCAGAAAGCGAGAGGTGTGGAAAAAATAGAATACGAATGCTCGGAGATTCAAATCTTTCAGGACCTTACAAAGCTGACTCTCGACCTTAGGCAACAGCTTCAACCCTTGACAAAAGTTTTGAGAAATAAGAACATTCCCTACAGATGGCTCTTCCCCTTTGGGCTGGCAGTCCCATTCAATGGCAAGACACTGACAATCAGAACTCCTGATGACTTACCGTTCGTCCTCAGAAAATTGGATTTATCGGACCTCCAGGTCCTACATTGGACAACAACGGAGGCATTTCTAAATTTGCCTCCATTTCCAGTATCTGAAAAGTGGTCTATAGTCACTCCACCCAAAGAAAAAAAGAAAAGAAAACTGAATTCTGAATACAAGAGAACACCCAATAGAGACCACAGAGAAAACGGAGAAATCGGGTGAACATAGAAGCAAAACCTATGATATAAATATTTACTTTGATCAGAAATTCTAGGTTAACTGTTTCTAAAGTTCTGTTATAGTTACCTTTGTATTAAGAGTTATATTTAGAAAAGAGATATGAAGTTGTTGATACTCAACATACGTCAACCTACTACCCCCTCCCTCTTTCCCACTGAGGTGGAGACAGAGATAGGGGGAAGCCTGGACACAATGTATATGCTAAACAACATAATCCCGCCAGATTGAGCTCATAGGCTACATTTGAAATGGGATTTGACATTGTGTCATTTAAAGCCTCTGGTTCAATTAAGACTCACCGGGAGTCTGTTTATACCTCTAATAAGTACATACATATTTCTCTCCGTCTTTGAAAAAAGGGAGAACCCTAAAAAAAAAAATAAAAAAAGAAGAGAACCGCTACTTCTCTTCTAGGTCCACGCCCCCACGGACCTGAATACCGCCTTTATCCTTGCAATTATTCCTGGTAGGGCGTGCATTATTTTTGCTCATATCCCTACCAGCTGCAAAAATTTTCAAACCAGTTGAGAAACCTGGTGGCACGTTGCACATCATGGTTCACTCTTTTGTTTTATTTATCTCATCCTTCTATAGTTCCTGTTTATTTAAAAATCCTGCTAAGACAAAACAAATAAGACGCAAATATGCCCCACTCAAGCATCAATGGCCAACATAAAGGTAGCTACCTATAATGTAAAAGGATTAAACATCCCAGGAAAAAGATCACAAATCTTGAGCTATCTACATAAAAATAAAATAGATGTAGTATTTTTCCAAGAAACTCATTTTAAACAAACACACACACCAGTTACTAAAAATAAAATCTTTACTAAATGGTTTAACGCTAACTCATCAATCAAAAAAAAACAAAAGGTGAATCTATAATTATAAATAAGAGGATTCCTTTCGTCTTTAAGGATGCGTTATATGATAAAGAGGGCAGATACATATTACTGAAATGCACAATATATAATACACTGTTTACGCTAGCAAGCATTTATGCACCAAACAACAATCACGCCCCTTTTTTCAAAAGCTTTACTGAGATCTTAGATAATTTCATAGAAGGCCAATTAATTCTGGGAGGAGATTTCAACATACCCTTACACCCTCCGTTAGACACATCAAATGGTCAATCGACGGTCCCGCTCAAAACAACTAGATACATTAAACAACTTCTAAACAGCAGACTATTAATAGATGTGTGGAGAATGATACACCCCGCCACAAAAGACTATTCCTTCTTCTCATCAGTACACAAAAAATACTCAAGGATTGACTATTTATTTCTCCCCCACAAACATCTGAGCTTAGTACATAGCATCTCTTATGACTCAATATTATTCTCAGATCATGCCCCACTTTTTCTCAACCTGAACATACAACAACAAATCAGAAGCCCCTTAAATTGGAAGCTAAATAATAATGTACTCAAAATGAAAGACTCACAAGATTATTTAGCCAGTTCTATTAAGAATTTCTTTACAGAAAACTGTATTTCTGGCAAATGCGACTGTAACATTTGGGAAGCGCACAAAGCTGTTCTCAGAGGCATTTTCATTGAACTTGGTTCGAGAACAAAGAAAGAAAGAGAAAAGAAGATCTCACTAAAAATAGCCCAAATTAAAAATATGGAAGACAAACATAAGATAACACAATCTCATATTCTAGAGAGAAATCTTTATAATCTAAGACTTGAATTAAGGGCCCTCCTTGATCAAAAAATTGAAAAGTTTCTATCATTCTCCCGTTTTAAAGCATACTCCTATGCAAACATATGTGGTAGATATCTGGCAAACTATATTAAGAAACAAATTAACTCCACACATATTCTGAAAATAAAAAATAATAAGGATCAGATATTCTACAAAACAGAAGATATCGCCAAAACGTTTTCAGAATTCTACTCAAACCTATATAATCTAAAAGCAAACTGCAAATCTGACTCAGAAAAAATTGAAAAAACGGAAGAATTTCTCAAGAACCTAACCCTTCCCCAAATTTCAGCTATGCAAAAGGAATTGTTAGATCTCCCTATAACAAAGGAAGAAATAGAAGAAGCTATACATCAAACCCAAAATGGCAAGAGCCCAGGCCCTGATGGCTTTTCAATAGAATATTATAAGCATTTCAAAACTGAACTGATTTCACACCTGTTAGATTACTTTAACCATATTGATAAATCTAACAATCTCTAGAGGCACACATAAGTCTCATACCGAAAGAAGGAAAAGACCCCACCTCCTGAGGCAGCTTCAGACCAATTTCGCTTATTAATAATGATGTGAAGCTCTATGCCAAAATACTAGCGAATCGATGCAGAAACTTCTCCCAAATTTGATAAATCCGGAACAAGTTGGCTTTATTAAGGGTAGAGAAGCAAAGGGCAATCAACGCGATTCACCTGGCTAAACACCAGGAAATACAATTGTCGGTCCTTTCCACAGACGCGGAAAAAGCATTTGATCGCATTGATTGGTGATTGATAGAACAAACACTCATTAAATTTGGCTTCCCCAAAATTTTTTTACAAAAAATCCTGGCCTTATATTCCACGCCCACAGCCAGAGTCAAAGTGAATAATATCCTGTCCCCCAGCTTTGATATACAGAACGGTACGAGGAGGCAGGGCTGCCCATTGTCCCCCCTTCTATTCATCCTTACACTGGAAACCCTTTTATAAAAAATTAGACAATGCCCCAAAATAAAACGACTGAAGACGGGCACAATTGAACATAAATGCGCTGCTTATGCAGATGATATTCCATTCTTTTTGGTAAACCCAAATGACTCTATACAAGAATTGCTATCAGAACTGCGTCTCTTTAACACAATTTCTAACTTTAAAATAAATTTCTCTAAGTCCAATATAATGCATATCTTATTATCACCTGAAAACAAAGAAAAGCTGTCTACTCTCAATCCCTTTAAAGAATGTTCCTCCATCACTTATTTGGGTACAAAGCTCAGTAATTCTTCCAATCACCTTTACAAACTCAACTTTATGCCTTTACTAAAGTCAGTAGAATCTTCCCTGATGTCATGGAAAGACGCCCCGATTTCCTGGTTTGGTAGAATTAATCTGATAAAAATGATAATTCTACCCAAAGCTCTTTACCTTTTACAAACCCTCCCAATAGATAATCCCCCAACAATTTTTTTAAAAAATGAATGCTATAATATCAAAGTTTGTATGGGCAGGGAAAAGTCATAGGATTAAACACAAAATTCTAGTAAATCTGAGACATAGAGGAGGTCTTGACCTTCCAGATTTCGAAAAATATAGGACAGCAGCACATATAGCAAGAGTGGCTGAACTTCAGTCCCACACATCAACAAAACTTTGGACGATACTTGAATTGAGTGATTTACATAGAGGATTTCTACATTACTTGTGGCCTACTTCCTTTAACAAATTCAAATACAAAAGTATCACAAATCCTTACACCATAACAACTCTCAAACTTTGGCATAAAACAAATAAAAAAATGAATCTGATACCAAGGATCTGCAAAGCCACCCCTATTCTTCACCTAATCCCCAATAGCTACAGATCACTCAAAAAAAAAACTGAGTCACCTGGATCAATATAAAACCATGCCAATACAGTCATTAGTAGACAAAACAGGACTCACTGAATAAAGGTAAATTTAATGCACTCATTTCCACACTAAAGCTGGAGAAAGTAGATATTCAGATCCTACAAGATACGATAAATCTACACCTTCCAGATATCTCTTCCTCAACTACGGACCCACCATTACTCAAACTCTTTCTAAACACAACAAAGAATGAAAAAATAATATCCAAAATAAATAAAAACTTATCCCAAGATGTTGATGTTCCCGACTTTTTGAACAAATGGGAAACAGAATTAAATACAAAATTCCTCCAAGAAGAAATCCAATTAATTCTAGGGAACATTCACTCCCTCACTACTTCGGTGAGGTATCAAGAATTAAACTATAAAATAGTCTCAAGATGGTATAAAACTCCAATTATATTAAATAAAATAAACAGCTCAATTTCCCCACTCTGCTGGAGATGTGGATCTGAACTAGGTACCCTGTCACATATCCTGGTGAAATGCTCAAAAATCCAAAATTACTGGAAAAAAATTAGAGACCATATTAAAAAGATGACCAATACGGAAATACCCTTATTCTATGAATTCATTCTCCTCAACTTAGATCCCTCAAAGTCACTCCTTAGGAAAAATTCTATGTTACCACAAATAGTTAATGCTGCTAAAATAGTCATAACAAGACATTGGAAGAGTGAAGAGCCACCTTCATTTAAAGAATGGATCAGAGAGACAGTCCAGACAGGTACAGTTGAAAAAATCAGACTGTCAAAAATCAAACATGGAAAAGATTTAAATGACTGGGAGGTTTGGCTAAATGCATCGTTATCATACTAAGAAGTTAGTTGAAAAGTTGCGTCTGATCAGCATGCAATGAGAAGTCTCATTTCGATAAAAAAAAACAAAACAGAAAACTTAGCAGGTTTTATTTTTCTTCTTTGTCTTTGCTCCTGTTGCTCCCCCTTTCTTACCTTACTCTCTCACGTATTATACCCCTATATTCTTCCTCATAATTCTCCCCCCATCCCCTTCCACCTTCTTGTTCTTACATCCCCTTTTCTTTATTCATGAAAACACCTGACAGTGTTATAAGTTGTTAATATACTTAAAGTTTTTTCTGAATCCACATTGTCATAATTTGTAAGAAAGTGTCATGATGGTTCCCTACCCATCCATGTTATATTCTAAAATGTTAAATAAAGAATTTAAAATAAAAAAAAAAGAAAAAAAAGAAAACATTACATTAATGATTGGTTACATGTCAATTTGCTATTATGAATGGATGTGCAATTCAAATTAACGCATCATTTGTTTTGTATAATCTCGGCACACTGCCATGGAAGGGTGGTATCTATCTAAGAAACCTTTATTATTAGAAAATGGACATCACATTCTTCTCAGCAAGAAGTTCTGATATGTCTTTTTCAAGATCAGGATTCAATAATGTGTCTTTTTCAAGGTTAATGCACATAGCTAGATGCACCTGTTCAGAAATCCAAACAAAATACAGTATGTCTTCCAACATTACTTAAAGCCAAACTGTCATTTTCAAGATGGAGGCTACCATCACACATACTCTTCCTAATATAAGCATATAAACATATTTGTATGAAGAGGACTGCTGCCCCTGAATTACTGTCTCGTTTGTGTTTGGCGTGTGCACCTTTGTTATTTTTGTGTAGTGTACACATTTTTTTTCTGTGAATGAATATAATGTACATTGTACATCATGCACATGCACTTTTTTGCACTTGTGTGTACAGTGCTGGCCAAAAGTATTGGCACCCCTGCAATTCTGTCAGATAATACTCAGTTTCTTCCTGAAAATGATTGCAATCACAAATTCTTTGGTATTATTATCCTCATTTAATTTGTCTTCAATGAAAAAAAAAATAATTTTGTCATAAAGCCAAATTGGATATAATTCCATACCAAACATAAAAAAGGGGTGGACAAAAGTATTGGCACTGTTTGAAAAATCATGTGATGCTTCTCAAATTTGTGTAATTAACAGCACCTGTAACTTACCTGTGGCACCTAACAGGTGTTGGCAATAACTAAATTAACTAAATCACACTTGCAGCCAGTTGACATGGATTAAAGTTGACTCAACCTCTGTCCTGTGTCCTTGTGTGTACAACATTGAGCATGGAGAAAAGATAGAAGACCAAAGAACTGTCTGAGGGCTTGAGAATCCAAATTGTGAGGAGGCATGAACAATCTCAAGGCTACAAGTCCATCTCCAAAGACCTGAAAGTTACTGTGTCTACGGTGTGCAGTGTCATCAAGAAGTTTAAAGCCCATGGCACTGTGGCTAACCTCCCTAGATGTGGAAGGAAAAGAAAAATTGACGAGAGATTTCAACGCAAGATTGTGCGGATGGTGGATAAAGAACCTCGACTAACATCCAAACAAGTTCAAGCTGCCCTGCAGTCCGAGGGTACAACAGTGTCAACCCATACTATCTGTCGGCGTCTGAATGAAAAGGGACTGTATGGTAGGATACTCAAGAAGACCCCACTTCTTACCCCGAGACATAAAAAAGCCAGGCTGGAGTTTGCCAAAACTTACCTGAGAAAGCCTAAAACGTTTTGGAAGTGTAATAACCTGCAGGTAACGGGATACGCAAGGACTGCTCGGAACCACGGGGGTTAATCAATGCAAATTTAATAATGTATTGCACAACACAGGTGGAGGAAAAGTGAGGGAAGGGAGCACAGCAGTAGAGATAATGCAATATACATACAACTACTTTGAATAACTTGTCAAGGGTGGGAAGCCTCAGATTGTACTCCCAAAAGCAAAACACAGGAAATCCTTATTAAGCAAAAAAAAACGCAGAGTCCTTGTTATCTTACTCGTATAACACAGTGCAGAGTCTTTTCCTATCTGTCCCTAACTAAAGTAGTGTGCACACTTAACTGCAGATTTCAGCGTGGGGTACGTCGTCACCGTTGGGGCCCGTATTCCGCTGGCAGACACCTCTAAAGTTCAGTCTTTGTCCCGGATCTGTAACTTGCACGTGCTGTCTGGCTCCTCGCTCTCCACATCCAGCCTCTTTGGATCTGTAATTTGCACGTGCTGTCTGGCCCCTCGCTCCACATCCAGCCTCTTTGGATCTGTGTCTTGGGGGTACACCACGCAACACTCTAAGGTACTTGGACCTCGGAAAACAGGGCAGACTGAGGCCTTCTATCTTACAGCCCACTCGAGCACACTCCTCTCTGCAAAACACAGCCACATGTAGACTCCTCCTCCTGTTCCAAACTGCTCCAAGTCACTCGAGCAGCAGGACTTTTGCCCGCTGTTCTCTGTTTTGACAGCAGGTGGCAGCATAACACAAGGAAGTCCACCAAACAGTCTTTTAACCTATATATATATAAATGTTAACAGGTCTTACATTTCCCCCCCTCTTTAACCTCGGCCGTCCCGGCCGATACACTCCTGAGGCACTCTGCAAAGGGGCACACGGTGGAAACTCCTGCCCTGCTTCACAACCTGTTGCTTGGGACTCGAACCCTCCCCACCGGGTAGCGGCTCCCACCATTCTTCCACAGTCCGCGGGCATGGATAAGGTGTTGGAAGACCTTTTGGGCAGGCCGGTTAGCAACTGTCGTCTTCCAGTAATCACAGCCCCCTTGTTGAAGAGCAACTGGTCTAATTCTTTCAGGATGTTCATGCCCACAATAGCTGGCACCTCTCTGTCGTACCGGCCCTCCGTTAACACAATCCCTTTTTTGCCTAAGTTCTGGCCACAGGCACGTATGTTCATCCACACGACCCCTACAACCGGAATGGGAAGATTGTTTGCAGCCCTCAGTTTGATATGTGCCCCTTTGTCAATTGATACAGTTTGTCCAAAATGTTGGTAGAAGACCTGTTCTGGCATGGTGGTCACTTGGGACCCAGTATCCATCAGGCATCTTACTTCTTTCCCTTCAAATTCGGCCATGATCGTCGGCGTGCTGGCTGCTATATCTTCAGGGTGTTGGTGTTCTCTAAGATCAGTTGGTCTCCCCGCCTTGTGCCCATCCATGGAGGGAGGCACTAGTTTAACGGTGGTCTTTCTTGAGACGTCTTCCTCTCCGGACAGTGTCGGAATAAATGGTTCCGATTTCCACAGTTCCAACACTGGTAGTCTCCAGCGGGTCTCGATAGTCTCTGCTCGATCTGTCCCCTCTCTTCTTGATAGGTATGCGTGCGGGTATTTGGCCGCGGTGCTGTCGTTCCTACTTCTGAAGTCGGGGCTTGCATATTCTTCAGCAACTCTTGTAGAGCAGTAACAGTCTCTTGTAACTGATCCACTTTAGCCTCAAGCTGACTCGGTTCTCGGTTTTTCTCACCCGGGACTACCTTATGCATACAAACTTCACCCCAGGCGTTCTGCGGGTCGCAATTTTCAGTTTGTGTACGGGAGACTGCTTCTTCCAATATCTCCTGGAAAGTTAGTTTTTTTTCTACCCTGAGCCGTTCACGGAGGGCACCTTTGATCTTGGGGTTATGTAACCCATGGAGGAATTGATCTCGTAGGGTACGGTCAGCATAACCGGGGGTTTGTGCTAGCTCTGGCTCTGCTGTAAGCATTTGTCTCATTATTCTCTGGAGTGCATTTGCATACTGTGGCAGACCTTCTTCTTCACCCTGCAGCCTGTAGAACAATTGCGCCTGTAAATCTCCTGCTTCTGGTTTCCCGCCATACACTCTCTCAAGAATCTTCACCACCTGCTCTAACGTCTTTCGTTCACTCTCAGGGCGCAATAAAATGGTCTCTTGAGCATGGCCTTCAAGGGCAATCAACAGTATCTCCCCTTGATTTTCTGCAGTCACTCCTGCTACTCTCAACATGCCCCTCACTCTCTGTGCCCAGTCATGGAGAGGTACATTGCTGCCAGTAAATTTTGGTATATGGGTCAGCATAGCCCCCAGGGACAGTTGCCTTGCTGGTATTCCCCCATCAGGTTGTATTAGAACACCTCCATGAGCGACACCCCCCTGTCCGTCCATTGTTCCGTACCAGCCTGCGTATCCTGCCGACTGCGCCAAATGTAATAACCTGCAGGTAACGGGATACGCAAGGACTGCACGGAACCACGGGGGTTAATCAATGCAAATTTAATAATGTATTGCACAACACAGGTGGAGGAAAAGTGAGGGAAGGGAGCACAGCAGTAGAGATAATGCAATATACATACAACTACTTTGAATAACTTGTCAAGGGTGGGAAGCCTCAGATTATACTCCCAAAAGCAAAACACAGGAAATCCTTATTAAGCAAAAAAAAAAACGCAGAGTCCTTGTTATCTTACTCGTATAACACAGTGCAGAGTCTTTTCCTAGCTGTCCCTAACTAAAGTAGTGTGCACACTTAACTGCAGATTTCAGCGTGGGGTACGTCGTCACCGTTGGGGCCCGTATTCCGCCGGCAGACACCTCTAAATTTCAGTCTTTGTCCCGGATATGTAACTTGCACGTGCTGCCTGGCTCCTCGCTCTCCACATACAGCCTCTTTGGATCTGTAATTTGCACGTGCTGTCTGGCCCCTCGCTCCACATCCAGCCTCTTTGGATCTGTGTCTTGGGGGTACACCACGCAACACTCTAAGGTACTTGGACCTCGGAAAACAGGGCAGACTGAGGCCTTCTATCTTACAGCTTACTCGAGCACACTCCTCTCTGCAAAACACAGCCACATGTAGACTCCTCCTCCTGTTCCAAACTGCTCCAAGTCACTCGAGCAGCAGGACTTTTGCCCGCTGTTCTCTGTTTTGACAGCAGGTGGCAGCATAACACAAGGAAGTCCACCAAACAGTCTTTTAACCTATATATATATAAATGTTAACAGGTCTTACATTTCCCCCCGTCTTTAACCTCGGCCGTCCCGGCCGATACACTCCTGAGGCACTCTGCAAAGGGGCACACGGTGGAAACTCCTGCCCTGCTTCACAACCTGTTGCTTGGGACTCGAACCCTCCCCACCGGGTAGCGGCTCCCACCATTCTTCCACAGTCCTCGGGCACGGATAAGGTGTTGGAAGACCTTTTGGGCAGGCCGGTTAGCAACTGTCGTCTTCCAGTAATCACAGCCCCCTTGTTGAAGAGCAACTGGTCTAATTCTTTCAGGATGTTCATGCCCACGATAGCTGGCACCTCTCTGTCGTACCGGCCCTCCGTTAACACAATCCCTTTTTTGCCTAAGTTCTGGCCACAGGCACGTATGTTCATCCACACGACCCCTATAACCGGAATGGGAAGATTGTTTGCAGCCCTCAGTTTGATATGTGCCCCTTTGTCAATTGATACAGTTTGTCCAAAATGTTGGTAGAAGAACTGTTCTGGCATGGTGGTCACTTGGGACCCAGTATCCATCAGGCATCTTACTTCTTTCCCTTCAAATTCGGCCATGATCGTCGGCGTGCTGGCTGCTATATCTTCAGGGCGTTGGTTTTCTCTAAGATCAGTTGGTCTCCCCGCCTTGTGCCCATCCATGGAGGGAGGCACTAGTTTAACGGTGGTCTTTCTTGAGACGTCTTCCTCTCCGGACAGTGTCGGAAAAAATGGTTCCGATTTCCACAGTTCCAACACTGGTAGTCTCCAGCGGGTCTCGATCGTCTCTGCTCGATCTGTCCCGTCTCTTCTTGATAGGTATGCGTGCGGGTATTTGGCCGCGGTGCTGTCGTTCCTACTTCTGACGCCGGGGCTTGCATATTCTTCAGCAACTCTTGTAGAGCAGTAACAGTCTCTTGTAACTGATCCACTTTAGCCTCAAGCTGGCTCGGTTCTCGGTTTTTCTCACCCGGGACTAACTTATGCATACAAACTTCACCCCAGGCGTTCTGCGGGTCGCAATTTTCAGTTTGTGTGCGGGAGACTGCTTCTTCCAATATCTCCTGGAAAGTTAGTTTTTTTTCTACCCTGAGCCGTTCACAGAGGGCACCTTTGATCTTGGGGTTATGTAACCCATGGAGGAATTGATCTCGTAGGGTACGGTCAGCATAACCGGGGGTTTGTGCTAGCTCTGGCTCTGCTGTAAGCATTTGTCTCATTATTCTCTGGAGTGCATTTGCATACTGTGGCAGACCTTCTTCTTCACCCTGCAGCCTGTATAACAGTTGCGCCTGTAAATCTCCTGCTTCTGGTTTCCCGCCATACACTCTCTCAAGAATCTTCACCACCTGCTCTAACGTCTTTCGTTCACTCTCAGGGCGCAATAAAATGGTCTCTTCAGCATGGCCTTCAAGGGCAATCAACAGTATCTCCCCTTGATTTTCTGCAGTCACTCCTGCTACTCTCAACATGCCCCTCACTCTCTGCGCCCAGTCATGGAGAGGTACATTGCTGCCAGTAAATTTTGGTATATGGGTCAGCATAGCCCCCAGGGACAGTTGCCTTGCTGGTATTCCCCCATCAGGTTGTATTAGAACACCTCCATGAGCGACACCCCCCTGTCCGTCCATTGTTCCGTACCAGCCTGCGTATCCTGCCGACTACGCCAAATGTAATAACCTGCAGGTAACGGGATACGCAAGGACTGCACGGAACCACGGGGGTTAATCAATGCAAATTTAATAATGTATTGCACAACACAGGTGGAGGAAAAGTGAGGGAAGGGAGCACAGCAGTAGAGATAATGCAATATACATACAACTACTTTGAATAACTTGTCAAGGGTGGGAAGCCTCAGATTGTACTCCCAAAAGCAAAACACAGGAAATCCTTATTAAGCAAAAAAAACCCGCAGAGTCCTTGTTATCTTACTCGTATAACACAGTGCAGAGTCTTTTCCTATCTGTCCCTAACTAAAGTAGTGTGCACACTTAACTGCAGATTTCAGCGTGGGGTACCTCGTCACCGTTGGGGCCCGTATTCCGCCGGCAGACACCTCTAAAGTTCAGTCTTTGTCCCGGATCTGTAACTTGCACGTGCTGCCTGGCTCCTCGCTCTCCACATCCAGCCTCTTTGGATCTGTGTCTTGGGGGGGACACCACGCAACACTCTAAGGTACTTGGACCTCAGAAAACAGGGCAGACTGAGGCCTTCTTTCTTACAGCCCACTCGAGCACACTCCTCTCTGCAAAACACAGCCACATGTAGACTCCTCCTCCTCCTGTTCCAAACTGCTCCAAGTCACTCGAGCAGCAGGACTTTTGCCCGCTGTTCTCTGTTTTGACAGCAGGTGGCAGCATAACACAAGGAAGTCCACCAAACAGTCTTTTAACCTATATATATATAAATGTTAACAGGTCTTACAGAAGAATGTTCTCTGGTCAGATGACACAAAAGTAGAGCTTTTTGGGAAAAGCCATCAACATAGAGTTTACAGGAAAAAAAAAAAGGCATTCAAAGAAAAGAACACGGTCCCTACAGTCAAACATGGCGGAGGTTCCCTGATGTTTTGGGGTTGCTTTGCTGCTTTTGGCACTGGACTGCTTGACCGTGTGCATGGCATTATGAAGGCTGAAGACTACCAACAAATTTTGCAGCATAATGTAGGGCCCAGTGTGAGAAAGCTGGGTCTCCCTCAGAGGTCATGGTTCTTCCAGCAGGACAATAACCCAAAACACACTTCAAAAAGCACTAGAAAATGGTTTAGAGAAAGCACTGGAGACTACTAAACTAAGTAGACTACTAAGCAGCCGCCCCTCCCCTCTAGTGTGGAGGTTGAGTGGCTGTGACATCAGCATCTTGCACCTTGGCTGCAGCCATCTTTATGAGGAAGGCTCACCACATTCTGTGTGTGCACATATCATTTGTCTTGGCTCCTTTTTGGTGTTTTTTTTATATAGTTCTTTGTGGTTTTTCTAACTAATTCGGTGTAGGGACTCGCAAGTGTGAGAATCCTTGACGAACGGATTGCGAGCTTACATATTTTGGGCCAAAATATAAACTAATATCTCACTATTTGAGGTATGGCACATTTTATCCATTTTTGCAGGATGTGTGTGGACCTTTTGAATTCAGGTGGAAAATGGTGAACCTGTCATGTGTTATGTACTCATATAGTGCTAACTGACCCGCCTGGACCTGGTGTTGTGCGTCATTTATAGGCCTTAATTCAGACACTGTGCGTCTCGTGTATCCGTGCGAGATGCACCTGTATAGTGCTATTTTGCCCGCCTGACCTGGGTTTCTGGCGTCATTTATAGGTTACAGTTCAGACACTGTGCATTTCACTCATTATATGATGGGCTCCCAGTGCAAGACTACTAAAGTTGCCAGCAATGAGTCCAGACCTGAATCCCATAGAACACCTAGGAAAATTAAACAAATCACTCCCGAGCTTGAAAGTGATGCAAGTTTATTTAATGTGCAGCCCCCATGCAGCGGTGATACCACGCTTCACACCATCCTGTGCCTCCAGTTCACTCCACTAATGTGCAACTGAGGAAGGTCCATAGTGGACCAAAAACGTTATTTTCATGCACATTAAATAAACTTGCATCACTTTCAAGCTCGGGAGTGCCTTGTTTAATTACATTGTACGGCCTTGGAACCTGAAGAGCACCCCTTTTTCTCGTGATATTCCTACAAGGAAGTGCCATTTCTTCTTTCTATGCATCTAAAAAGGAGTGATCACACCTTGGAGAGCTGTTGCAGCAAGTGGATTGACATGAATCATGGCTCCAACACGAGAGATGTCAATTTAAACAAAGGAGAGGATTATCAAACTCTTAAAAGAGGGTAAATCATCACGCAATATTGCAAAAGATGTTGGTTGTTCACAGTCAGCTGTGTCTAAAATCTGGACCAAATGCAAACAACATGGGAAGGTTGTTAAAGGCAAACATACTGGTAGACCAAGGAAGATATCAAAGCATCAAGACAGGAAACTTGAAGTAATATGTCTCCAAAACAGGAAATGTACAACAAAACAAATGAGGAATGAATGGAAGGAAACTGAAGTCAATGTCTGTGACAGAACTGTAAGAAACTGCCTAAAGGAAAATGGGATTTACATACAGAAACGTTAAAACAATAAAAAGATGACTGCCTGAAGAGAACATGTACATTTCCACAGTCATTGATGATATGGGGCTGCATGTCAAGTAATGACACTGGGAAGATGGCTGTCATTACATGTTCAATAAATGCCCAAGTTTACATTGAAATTTTGGACACTTTCCTTATTTCATCAATTGAAAGGATGTTTGGGGATGATAAAATCACTTATTAAGATGATAATGCATCCTGCCATAGAGCAAAAACTGTGAAAACATTCCTTGAAAGAAGACACATAAGATCTATTACATGGCCTGCAAATAGTCCGGATCTCAATCCAATTAAAAATATTTGGTGGAAGTTGGAGAATGATCCATGGTCCATGACAAGGCTCCATCCTGCAAAGCTCATCTGGCAACAGTAATCAGAGAAAGTTGGAACCAGATTGATGAAGAATACTGTTTGTCACTCATTAAGTCCATGCTTAAGAGACTGCAAGCTGTTATTGAAGCCAGAGGTGGTGCAACAAAATACTAGTGATGTATTGGAGTGTTCTTTTGTTTGAGTCCATAATTTTTTCCTCATAATTGAGTGAGTCCATAACTTTTCCCCCCTGTTTGGTCTTGAAAAGTAACCGTTGCTGGCTAGCACATTATATTTTCATGATTTTTTTTTAGTGTTTTTTAAAGCCAGAAAGTTGACATTTGAAATGACTTTAGTTTTGTGCCATGTCTGTGATCTTCTTTTTTTAAACAAAAGTAAACAACTGAATGAACATCCTCAGAGCCAGGCGAATCCATAATTTTTGCCAGGGTGTTATGATTCAGTGACCGAGGAGGATCAGAAAAAGGACAAAAATGCAGAAACCCAAAAAGTAACCAGAGTGGCTGGAACCTTAACGGACTGCAGACCTATTACTGACACACTACTAGAAGTAGCCGTGGGGCGTGCCTATGATGACCTAGTCGCCTAGACAAAGCCAGAGAACTAAATATTCTTACAGAAATAAATATTAGAAAAGCTAATCTGCCTTGGAGCAGTTCCCAAAGATATAGATAGCCCCCCACATGTAAAGACTACGGTGATATAATAAAATACAATACATAGCTAGAAAACAGATTCAGCAAAGATAAGGCCCAAACTATATATATAGGAAAGAGCACTATCTGCAGCCGTAAAAACCCTAATAAATCTCAGCACGCCTGATATGGAAAAGCCCTGAGTGCACACAGGCTCTCACCCACTAAATCAGTTCTCTGGTGTTACTGGGATCCAAAAAACACTAATACAGATGAGGGACTGAATTTAATACTGTCACGGGGTTCTTCTCCCATATCACACAATCAACAGAGCGAGAGATGGCGGTACAATCCAAAGAGCATTTATTCCAAGCAAATCAAAACGGTCCATAAGATAATCCGCAAAACAGAGGGTAAAATGAATCCAGTAACACAAATATAGTCCGGTAAGGATAAATGTCCAGGTCTTTCTCTGAGAAGTCTTAGCTTCTACCAGAGGATCTATCTTCCTGCTTCATTCTTGAAGTTCTCCAACAGACTACCAATCTCCAAGTAAAACAGAGAGTTTAGTTGAATTCCTGGACCCCTCCCCCAGACTTAAGGATAGAAACACTGTAGGGGGTTATTATCTACAGACAATAGAATGTACACATAAGTAGTACAAATAATGGATAGTGAACCACGCCTAAACATGATAGCAGCAGCGGTAGAAATAAATCCTGCACCACTCAAACCATCTGTGTTACCTTGAACGGTAAATCCACGTGTGAGGAAGGCAGCTCTCAGTTCAGAGAAGGTCCGCAGCAGCTTCAGTGCCGGAAAAACTTTATTGTAGTTGCAGGTGCATTATAAAATCAGCAGTACGGGACCGAGATGCAGGATCCCTCACCTGAGGACGACGGCCATTTCGCCTGCAAATCAGGCTTCCATGGGTCCACACGCCTAAACATGAACCCACACAAAATGGTACATGACTCACAATATCCCACCATCTCAACCTGTCCCTCCTTTTTAATAAGTGAGAATGCCATGGGCATCTCACTTAAGTCCATGTTGCTCAGCTGTGAATAGTCTTCTTGCTAGGACAGTCCATCAGCATTCCGGTATTGGCTTCCACACTTGTATTGGATGGAAAAGCTGTAGATAGTCCCTTGTATAGCGGTAGGGTTGGAAGGAAAAGCTTCCCTTTGTGTCCTCCTTCACTCAAACTGCGTTTCCTGCACCCACAAATCGGCATTGTAGATCTCCCACATCATTTCCTAAGAGAATATCTGCAGGCTCATCACCCCAATCACACATTCTTGACTCCATTGCCAAAGTCCAGATTCACAGTCGCCTTTGGAATATTCCTTTTTTGTCTTCCAGCCAATTCAATAACAATCTCTGGTCCATGATGTATTGCCTCTGGCCGAACCACCCGGGGATCAGCTATTGTGAGAAATGCCCCAGAATCACAAAATCCAATGACTTTCTGCCCATCCAGCGCAACCTCCTGTAAGTGCTTGTTTTGATGGTAAGAGGAACTCGGGGCTGTGGCTCGCACCCCATGAACCCCTAGTGGCCGATCATGAGTGTCTGAATCATTAGGCAAGTCAACTTGAAGGGGTGAGAACTCTTCCCCCATTGTGTTCGGCTGTAGAGAATGAACAGGTCGATTTGGTGCAAGGTCATTCCTCAATTGACCAACAGGGCAAGTGTTTTGTAAATGCCCAGGCTGTCCACATTGATAACATCTCCTCTGCATTGTACTCCTTCCAGTGTGCATTCTGGAGAAGGCAGTAGGCGAACCTGGTGACAGAGGCCAGTGGCCATACACTCCAACAGGGGCATCTGTTATGTCCAGGAGGTGGATCCACTGGACCGTGCACCCCACCGGAGGCCTGGGTGCACGGTAGCTGAAGCACTAGCGTGGCAGGGACAGCGTCCCACAGGGGACGGGTAGAACAGAGTCACTGGGGCCTCAGAGTTCCAGAAGATAATGCAGAAATCCGGCACAGATGCCGGGTAGGAATGTCTGGCAATAGTATTGGTAACAGGACACAGCAGCAGGGGACCTGAGCACCTAGCTTTCAAGACAAGGCTTACAAGACACGTTGATCAGGTGCCGCCCACATGGAAAGGCCAGTCCTATATACCCAGCACAGCCTCATGTCATTTCCTGCTTCAGCAGTGCTGGGCCCATAAGACCAGGTGAGTGGGCGTGGCCCGACCCTATACAGAAGCATGAGTCTAAGACTCACAGTCAGACACATGTGACTGGGGACAGGACACAGGAGAGCCCGAGCGGGAGCGGCAACCATGACCGGTGGACACGTGGACTGGATCAGTGGTTAAGGAGTGGTGCAATGACGGTGAGGCCGGATCAGTGGATACGGAGCAGTGCCAGGATGGTGCGACCAGATCAGCGCGTAAGGAGCGGTGCTGAGGCATCAGGAGCGTAACAGTACCCCCCTTTTATGCCCCCCCCTCCGTGCAAAGTACCCCCGGGGCACACCGGACCGAGCTTCCGGACCATAACCCAATGCAAAGGCAAGGAAGGACTGCTGACCCGTGCCACCTTCTTGACCGCACCACGCTTAGCCGAAGAACCCTTGGCAGTGGCAACAGAAAGAGGAGGCGGATGGGCAGAAGCAGAGAGGGAATCGTGGATGACCGGCTCGGATGTACAGGCAGTAGAAGAGAGGGAATCGAGAACGACCGGCTCGGGTGTCTCGGATCGGGCACAGGACGGACAATCAGAGACAAAAAATGCAACATCCTGAGGAAGAGATGGCCACCAATGGGCCCGAGCAATAGCACTCAGGGTGTCCTCCTGACTGGCGTGTTCGGTCATCTCCGATGAATGCCCCCACTGAAGGACCTCGGGTCTGTCAGACGCGGTGACGAAGGACTTCCCAGGAGGAACCTGTGGCAGGGGGGACGTAGTCACCGGAACAACTTCATTGTGACCAACGCCAGACGGAGAAGTCTCATCTTCTGGATCCGGCGGTATCAAAGACTCTAGTGCCAGGGACTGTGGAACGATGCTGGACTGCGTCGTCTCTTCTTCCTGCGGCATGACAGACTCAGGTGCCAAGGGCTGAGGAACGGACTGCAGACAGATGTCATGGCACAACGGACCCCAGAGAGTGATTGCGCCAGAGCGCCAACTGATGTCAGGGTCATGGAGTTGTAACCAGGGCATACCCAGCAGGAGCGCGGGGGCTATTCTTGGGATGACATATAAAGCAATAGTCTCAGTGTGCAGAGCGCCAACATGGAGTCTTACGGGTTCGGTTGAATAGAAGACGGGTTCGTATAAGGGTTTACCGTCCACGGAGGTGAACCAGAGGTGTTTAGCAAGCGGGATGACAGGTATACGATATCGGTCCACTGTAGCTTGTTGAATGAAATTACCCACTGCCCCAGAATCAATGTGAGCCTCTGCCGTGAATCGGGTTTTCTCAGTCATTACCTGAACAGTCTGTATAACTGGGACTGAGGGGATTCCGGTACCAAGGGTGGCGGTTCCCACCATCGCTTGGACTTGGGGTCTTCCTGGTCTCTCGGGGCAAGAGCAGAGCAGATGTGAACCGCTTCCACAATATTAACACAGGCCCTGGGCGAGTCGCTTTGCACGGCGTTGCTTGGCTTGGCTCAGCCGGTCTATTTGCATAGGTTCGGGAGTTGAATCACAGGGAGGCAATAGCGGGAGAACGGTAGAGCTCTGCGGAATAAAGGTGTGACGAATTGATCGCTTCTCCCGGGATACCTCCTTGGTTCGTTCTTGAAAACGGAGATCAATCCGGGTGGCAAGAGATATCAGAGCGTCCAAAGTACGAGGAACGTCATGATCGGCTAATTCATCCTTGATGCGGCCAGAGAGGCCCTCCCAAAAGGCTGCCGTCAATGCCTCAGTGTTCCAGCCTAGCTCGGAGGCAAGCGTACGGAACTGGATGGCGTACTGGCCCACTGTTAGGGTGCATGGCGTAGCCGGAGGAGCGAAGAGGTAACCGCAGTAGTACGTCCTGGTTCATCGAAGGTACTCCAAAAGGCCTGAAGAAATTCCTGGACACGGCAGCAGGGGACCTGAGCACCTAGCTTTCAAGACAAGGCTTACAAGACACGTTGATCAGGCGCCGCCCACATGGAAAGGCCAGTCCTATATACCCAGCACAGCCTCATGTCATTTCCTGCTTCAGCAGTGCTGGGCCCATAAGACCAGGTGAGTGGGCGCGGCTCGACCCTATACAGAAGCATGAGTCTAAGACTCAGAGTCAGACACATGTGACTGGGGACAGGACACAGGAGAGCACGAGTGGGAGCGGCAGCCATGACCGGTGGACACGTGGACTGGATCAGTGGTTAAGGAGCAGTGCAATGACGGTGAGGCCGGATCAGTGGGTACGGAGCAGTGCCGGGATGGTGCGACTGGATCAGCGGGTAAGGAGCGGTGCCGAGGCATCGGGAGCGTGACAGCATCTATGGTGCAGGGGTCAGCGGTACACTCCGGTGGAGGTGGTGGTAACCCTTCTTCAGGCAAGATGGAATGCACAAAATGTACTGGACGAGATCGAGGTGCATGGGGCTCCCTCCGAGTCCTTGTGGGACAACTGGATTGCAGGTGCCCAGGTTGTCCGCACCCATAACATCTCGTCTCTGTGATCCCCCCAGGGCGTGGTCGGAACTGTTGGGGCCCAGGATTGTGCGCCATGGTTGTCATCGGGCTTTGGCTGGTTGGAGGGGCAGATATAACTGGAGAGGGCCGGGGAGCAGGAGCAGGCTGTGGCTTATTGTCCAAAAGCCCCCTCCATTGCGGTCGGATAGTAAGGGCCTCATCAACCAGGGCTGCAGCTCCATCCAAGGTGCACGCCGTGCACTCTCTGACCCATTCCCGTATTTCTGAGGGACACTTGTACAGAAATTGTTCTATAAGAAATACCTGTATAACGTCTTCCACAGTGAAGGCATCTTCCGCTTCCAGCCATCTCCGACATGCCTGGGACATCTTATGAGCATACATCCTAAACGATCCCCCCGTGGTGCATGGGAGGTCTCGGAACTGTGCCCTATGTGAGTCTGAGGTGATGGCATGGTAATCCAAGATAGTCCGCTTTACAATGTTGTAATCCCGGTTCTGCTGTGAGTCAATGGTGCGATAAGCCTCTGCCAGGCTTCCATTCAGGAGGAGTCCCACTAACAAATGCACCCAGCCAGAGTGGGCAACCTCCATCATGACACACTGCTGCTCAGAGTCCTTGAAGAACCCTTCCACAACTCCGGAAGCCTCATCAAATGGCTTGAAGTCCGCCCGGGTGATCTGCACAGGCTCCTGGATCGCTGGGTTTACACTCCAACTCACATTACTCCCTCTGTCGGACTCCATTGCTTTTTGTCTCCTCTGTGCTCAGAGAGCAGTCGGCTCCTTATATTCCTGAAATACATCGGGGTCAAGAGCTGCCATCTCTTCTTTGAACCACACCACCCACTGGCTTCTTGGGGCAGAGATCCCCGTCCCCAGTGTTTGTCCGTCAGACATCTGGGAGGAGGTGGACTGGCTGTCACCCACAAGTAGATCAATTAAGGCTTCTTTACTCAGTCCCTGGTAGCTCAGGCCCAGATCTTTGGCTCTCTCCTTTAGACTGGAAGCAGTCCAGTGTCTGTACTCACTCTGTTGGTGGATCTCCATTAGGCTGCGCTCTGTTGATCCCACTGCTTCCACCAGTTGTCATGGGGTTCTTCTCCCATATCACACAATCAACAGAGCGAGAGATCCAAAGAGCATTTATTCCAAGCAAATCAAAACGGTCCATAAGATAATCCGCAAAACAGAGGGTAAAATGAATCCAGTAACACAAATATAGTCCGGTAAGGATAAATGTCCAGGTCTCCCTCTGAGAAGTCTCAGCTTCTACCAGAGGATCAATCTTCCTGCTTCATTCTTTAAGTTCTCCAACAGACTGCCAATCTCCAAGTAAAACAGAGAGTTTAGTTGAATCCCTGGACCCCTCCCCCAGAACTAGGGACAGAAACACTGTAGGGGGTGATTATCTACAGACAATAGAATGTACACATAAACAGTACAAATAATGGATAGTGAACCACGCCTAAACATGAACCCACACAAAATGGTACATGACCCACAATATCCCACCATCACAATACCAAGCATGACAAAACACAATACATAGAAAAACATGGAGCTAGGTATACAGACACTCCCAGCAGGAAATGATCCAACTTCACCAAGAACTCCACAAAGGCAAAATCAGGAATCAAGAATTAGTATCAAAACAGAAAAAACTATAAGAAAATGGAAACAATAAGCAGAGGTACAAGACCAACGTATCTGAGAGGAGTTTTAGTTGAGAGGAGGGCTAGCTTCAGAATGTCCTTAGCACACAGGAGATACATTGAGCATGGGCAAGGGATAGGAGAAAACTACTTAGTTATACAGGCCCAATCTGAATGACCTGATTGCCAGTCCTCCACAGGTGTCTGGCTCCCATTTAACAAGTCAACTGCACCGCCAGCACTGATCACAAGAGGGAGCCCCAAACTGGAAAATGTATTCACAACACCAGGGGTTGTATAAGTGACTTTATTATTATTATAACCTCTGCTGAAAAATACATGTTATATAAATTATATATTTTAGGTGTTGGGAAGAATGGACCAAGATGCACTTTATGAAGAGTTGAATGCTGCATTCTTCAAATATAAAGGCATATACTTTAGAGCCAAGTATACATCACCTGAAGTCATAGATGCTGTAGAACATATGGAAATTCAGGATGGTGATGTGTTTCTTGTCACTTACCCAAAATCAGGTACAGTACATACATTGACATTTTTTCCCGATGATGGTGTAAGAAAAGTTTAATTTCATTGGATTACTTTGATAGAGATAATCTTACACAATGTATAAATTCATAGCAGGAAGCTGAGAAAGTAATATGTTTTACATTTTAAAATGTGATATTAATACTTGCTATTCTGCAGGCACTGTATGGACACAGCAAATTCTAAGCCTAATATTGAATGAAGGCCATCGGAACGGAACAGAACAGATTACTAATATTGAAAGAGCACCGTGGATTGAGTATAACATTTACAACGTTGATTTTAAAAGCCGTCCATCTCCTCGTCTCTTCTCATCTCATCTGCCTTATTATCTTTTGCCAAAAGATATGAGATTCAGAATGGGAAAAGTAAATCACATAAGTATTCTCTTATAAGATTTCTGCTATTGATTCTTTAATTTATCATTTTGCAAAAAAAACATTAAAATGATGTTCCAAAATTTCTATTTCTTTTAGTCACACTTGCCCAGCAGCAAACAGACAGGACATGCTAAATGATAAAATGGGTATGCATGGAAAAAAACATAAGGCAGGAAACAAATGCTGAGAGCATATTTTTTCCTTCATAGATGTATGTATACACAGGCATACTGAACAAATGTATATATGTCACCAATGAAATCATTTTTCATCCAAATTACATCAGTTTTGTTTGCTTGTGCTGTCTGTTTTCATGGACCTATTGATTTTAAATGGAAAGGACTGTGCAAAAAATTGGACTTCTGAATTAGCCCATCGAATTTAACTGCTTAAAGGGGTTCACCATCTTTGTGGATAATTATTTTTCTTACTTAAAAGTATGCATTTGGGGCTATAAATCATATGTGCTATGCTATTAGGGTTCATAAAAGAGCCGGGTAAAGCACCGACAATTCGGAGACAGCTGCAGATTGCTATTTTAGGCTCGGGAGGTCCAATAAGCATGGACCTCCCCAGTCTCAGAATACCAGCCCCCAGCTGTCGGGCTTTATCTTGGCTGGGTATCAAAATTGGTGGAGACCGAAAGTCGTTTTTTTTTAAATTTAAATTATTAAATTATTATTTTTTTAAAAGCCACTAGCAGTTCCTCTTATTTTGATACAGAGCCAAGATAAGCGCTCGGCTGGGGGCAGGAGGCATGGGCTTTATCTGTGCTGGGTATCATAATATTGGGGACCCTACGCCAATTGTTTTATTTATTAATTTATTTTTATACCACGATACCGACTCGCAGACAGTTGCACTGCTTTCCCCATCCACCGGCCATCCTGGCGCCTGTGATAGGTTGCAGTCAGCTGACACATTGCCACTAAGGGTGGGGCCGTGTCTGCCTTCAACCAATTACACGTGCCGGTGGGCGGGTAAAGCAGTGAATATTCAAAGAGGGTTAATTATCATCTCTGGAAATGAATGAGTGACCTGGAAGCAGTTTACCACTATGACGGATCCTCCATAAGTACAGAGGGTGCACTCCTACCCCCTATCCCTTCTACCAACATTTATAATCTCCAGATTATGGTCCCCATAGACTGATATGGGGTCTGGATTCCGGACCAAAACCAGATTTAAAATAAAAAGAGAACAGGGAGCTGCGGATCCCGGTTGTCTGCGAGTCCACTCAACTCTAATTGTCAACGCTGTAGAAATCCTAATCTCTCTGTCAGGGAAACATCAGTGTTACCTCTCTTTCCATCACTGTCATGTGGTATAACGGTGGGTAGGAGAGTCGGGTTCACGCTGCGCTGAAAAAACATGATGCCAGATGATATGATGAATTCTTTTCTTTATTTAGGAGTCATCTTTTCACACTCTTCTCATTTCCCCTTTTGGGTTGAGTAAAATTTAACCCCTTCACACTCCACTTCTTCCCCCTTCCTTTTTCCCCCCTTTTTTTCCTTTTTTTTATTTCTTTCATTTGTTTTTTTCTACCTCTTCCTGTTTTTTCCCCACGTGATGCCCAAAATTGGTCGGAAGAGATTGTCACAGGCCGAAAAATCCTGTCTACTTTCAGAAGGATATTATGTCAGATTTAACCTGCTTTTTCAATTTATATTAAAATTTATCATTTTATTTATATCTCTTAAAAAATCCTCACACAAAGACAAACAAGAATACATATACAGTGAAAATTTAAAAAGGGTGTCTGGATCACTATTTTTTAGACACTTGAGGGATGGAAGGTATGGGAAAAATGCAAACCCCCTTTTTTTGAAAAATCAATAGTACTCGAGGGGAACCAATCAGTTAGAAATGTCCTTATTAATACCCTCACAAGGACTATCCCTACCTATCAATGGAGTACATCCTTATTTATACGATGCCCCCATTCCTCGGCGGCTTACCCTTGTATGTCCCTTCTCTCTCCCTCTCAATTAATAGAGAATATCTTATATCATAGCTTTAGGGGTCTAGTCTCTACAAATGAAAAAGACCACTTCACTTTCTGGGTATATATATATGCCCCCAGCCCATCCTGGGAGGTAAATGCCCACTGCCCCTCCTGTGATGTAAATGCTCCCAGCCCCTCCTGTGTTATGTATGTCTTCAGTGTCTCCTGTGATGTGAATGCCCCCAGCACTTCCTGTGATGTATATAGCCCATGCATCTCCAATGGGATGTATAAGTCACAGGAGACGCTGGGGCATACACATCACAGGAGATGCTGGGGCAAATGAGGTGCTGGGGGCATACACAATGTAAGAGGGGCTGAGGGGCATACACAATGCAGAGGAGCTGGGGGGCATACACAATGCAAGAGGGGCTGGGGGCACAGACATCACAAAAGGGACTGGGGGGGCATACACAATGCAAGGGGGGCTGGGTGGGCATACACAACATAAGAGGGGCTGGGGCATATACAACGCAAGAGGGGCTGGGGGCACAGGCATCACAAGAGGAGCTGGGGGCACAGACATCCCTGGGAGGCACAGACATCACAAGAGGGGCTGGGGGGCATACACAACACAAGAGGGGCTGGGGGCACAGACATCACAAAAGGGGCTGGGGGCACAGACATCACAAGAGGGGCTGGGGCACAGACATCACAAGAGGGGCTGGGGGCACACATCAGAAGAGGGGCTGGGGCTTACACATCACAAGAGGGTCTGGGGCACACACATCACAAGAGGGTCTGGGGCACACACATCACAATAGGGGCTGGGGTACACACATCACAAGAGGGGCTGGGGCACAGAAATTACAAGAGGGGCTGGGGCACAGATATCATAAGAGGGCACAGACATCACTGGGGGGCACAGACATCACTGGGGGGCACAGACATCACTGGGGGGCACAGGCATCACTGGGGGAAGCACAGACGTCACTGGGGGAGCACAGACATCACTGGGGGGCACAGACATCATGGGGGACTGGGGGCATGGACAGCACTTTCAGAGGACAGACATCACTAAAGGGCATAGACATCACTGATTGAACACAACACTAGGGGTGATACACAGCATTGGGAGGGCACACAGCACGGGGGAGCTGCGCACAGAGCCCTGACATCACTGGAGGGACACAAACCTGGGGTGATACACAGCATGGTTGGAGGTACACAGCACTTTGCGTTGCACACAACTCTGGGGGGGGGTGGTACACAGAAATGGAAGGCAACAAAGCAAAGTCTTATCCTGGGCCCAGACAACCCTCCTCTCTGGTTAACAAGAAGTTAAGCATTCCACTGAACTTTTCTCCCATTTCCACTCATTGCCCAAATGGAGGCAAGATGTCATAAAGTTTGTAACAACCCTTCAGTTCCTGTGCACAGTTCACATCCTCTCGTCTAGTCTTTCTTGGTCCTTGTCAGCCTCTTCCAATTCCACAAGATTGTTGGTCTGTAATCTTTATGGACTTTGTTACTGATATTCCTGAAGCACAGGGGTTCACTACTAAATGGATTATTGTGGACTCATTCTCCAAAATGTCTCATTTTGTGCCCTTGCCTGGTCTTCCATTTGTTCAAGAGTTTTTAAAGAAATGTTCCGACTACATGGTCTTCCAGCTCATATTGTCTCTGACTGTGGTGTGCAATTTGTTTCCACATTCTGGAGGGTGCTATGCAAGAACAAAAAAATGTAACTGGACTGTTCCTCAGTTTTTTGCCCTCAAAATAATTGGCAGGCTGAAAGAGTTAACCAATCCATGGAACAGTACTTACAAATTTCCTCCCATCAAAATAACGAGTCAGAACTGCTTCCTTGGGCTGATTTCACTCATAACAGTTGTGTTTCAGAATCTTCTGGGAAATTGGTCACAAACCTCATCTCCCTCTATGCCAGATAAAAGCCTACTTCCTGCTATGAATAGTATCAGGACATCCATCCATAACATCTGGACTGAGGTATGAGCTAATAATATAGCTGCTGCCCATTCCAAATATTGAGCAAATGAACCTGGTCACCTTCCGTCTTAAACTACCTCCTACTCTGAAATTCCTTAATGCCTTTCATGTTTCTTTACTATGTCCACTGGTCCTCAATTGATTCTTTCTTACTATCAAGTCTGCCCTGCTTCTGCTTCTAATCCAGATACAGAGTATGAAATCAACCAAATTCTGGACTGTAAGAAGGTTCATGGTAATCTCTCCTACTTGATAGACTGAAAAGTATACACTCCTGAGGAAAGATGGTGGGTGCCAAAAAAGTACATAAATGCTCCACTCTTGCTCAAAAGATTTCATGCTAAGCAACTGCTTTTGTCTGTTATGAACTCATCTGGGAGGGGCACTTAAGGCCGCTTTACACGCTGCGATCTCGCTAGCGAGATCGCTAGCGAGTGTACCCGCCCCCGTCGGTTGTGCGTCACGGGTAAATCGCTGCCCATGGCACACAACATTGCTCGGACCCGTCACATTACTTACCTGCCTAGCGACGTCGCTGTGACCGGCGAACCGCCTCCTTTCTAAGGGGGTGGTTCGTTCGGCATCATAGAGACGTCACTAAGCGGCCGCCCAATCAAAGCAGAGGGGCGGAGATGAGTGAGATGAACATCCCGCCCACCTCCTTCCTTCCTCATTGCCGGCGGCCGCAGGTAAGGTGAGGTTCCTCGTTCCTGCGGTGTCACACATAGCGATGTGTGCTGCCGCAGGAACGATGAACAACCAGCGTCCTGCAAAAGCAATGATATTTGGTAACTGGACAGCGTGTCACCGATCAACGATAAGGTGAGTATTTTCGATCGTTAGCGGTCGCTCGTACGTGTCACATGCAAAGACGTAGCTAACGAGGCCGGATGTGCGTCACTAATTCCGTGACCCCAACGACATCTCATTAGCGATGTCGTTGCATGTAAAGCGGCCTTTAGAGGATGAGATGGGGTAATGTCACACATCTGTCCCAGATATAAGGCTTTTTTCCCCTCACTCAAGTCCACTGAACTTTGTTGTCCTCTCCATCAGGCTTTGAAGATGGCACAGCGTGCTACCAAGTGGTTATCTGCCTGGGCCTATATAAGGCTCACCAAGACAAATAACTAGGTCTTGGTATTACCCTATTTTTCGGACTAAAAGACGCACCAGACCATAATGCTCACTTTACACGAGTCGATCTATCGTGCGATAGCACGAGCGATTGTTCCCGCCCCCGTCGTTTTTGCATCACAAAATCGCTGGCCGTGGCGCACAAACTTGTTTAACCCCTGTCACATGCACTTACCTTCCGGATGACCTCGCTGTGGGCGACGAACGTCCACTTCCTGAAGTGGGAGGTACGTTCGGCGTCACAGCGACGTCACATGGCAGCCAGCTAATAGAAGCGGAGGGGCGGAGATGAGCGGGATGTAAACATCCCGCCCACCTCCTTCCTTCCACATAGCTGGTGGGTGCCGTGGAACGCAGGTAAGCTGTGTTCATCATTCCCGTGGTGTCACACGGAGCAACGTGTGATGCCACGGAAACGAGGAACAACCGGCACCATTAAAAAGAAACGATATTTTGAAAGTAAACGACGAGTACACGACTCACGATTTGTAAGCGATACTGCGTCGCTCGGAGGTGTCACACGAGACCACGTCGTGAATGATGCCGGATGTGCGTCACGAAAACAGTGGCCCCGACGATGCATCGCACGATAGCTAGTCTCATGTAAAGCACCCTTAAGACGCACCCTGGTTTTAGAGGAGGAAAATAGGAAAATAAAATTTTAAGCAAAAAATGTAGTCATGACATACTGTTATAGGGCGAGGATCTGCTGCTGAGACTGTTATGGGGGTAATGTCCCCAAATTCTCTATTAAGGTACCCCATCCTAGTAATGATCCTCCTGCCTTGTATATGATCCCCATCCTGATCATATACACCCACCCTGCTCATATACCCCCATCCTGCTCATATACCCCCATCCTGCAATATACCTTCATCCTGATAAATACCCCCATCCTGCTCATATACCCCCATCCTGCTCATATACCCCCATCATGCAATATACCCCCATCCTGATAAATATCTCCATCCTGATAAATATCCCCATCCTGCTCATATACCCCCATCCTGCTCATATACCCCCATCCTGCTCATATACCCCCATCCTGCTATATACCCCCATCCTGCTATATACCCCCATCCTGCTCATATACCCCCATCCTGCTCATATACCCCCATCCTGCTCATATACCCCCCATCCTGCTCATATACCCCCCCATCCTGCTCATATACCCCCCATCCTGCTCATATATCCCCATCCTGCTCATAATATACCCCATCCTGGTTTACGGTCTGTATCCTATGGCACAGAAAAATAATAAACTTTTATACTCATCTTTCCTAGCTCCCAACAGCATTGATCATCTTCCTCCCTGTGCCACTGACCTGTGTGGAGCCGGTCACCGATCCCTGCAGCATCGCGATGTCCTCTGGCCGCTGATGTGTGTGGAGAGCGCGCACAGCGATGACGTCATCCTGTGCTCACCGCTCTCGACACAGATCATTCTGGCCGACAGACAGGAGGACATCGCGGTGCTGCAGAGGAACAGTGACGGGTGAGTATACTTACAGTATTCACTGCCCCCCACGCTGATGATGATGTGCGGGGAGCAGTGAATACAGCTGCACATGATCACTCCAGGCTGTAGTTGCCATGGGTGATCACGCGGGCCGGCTGTTTACTATGCGCGCACCCCCATCATCCCGCCCACGTGACAGCGCCGGCTTCAGCGCTGAGAGATGATGAGCAGGAGGATGCATGCATATGAAATGAGCGGGCACACGGAATCACGGCAGGGGCTGCACAGACTGCTCGTGCCACCGATGACCCACTCCACTGCAGCACCCTCATTCCTCGCAGCCCTACATTCAGACTATAAGACGCACCCCCCACTTTCCCCCAACATTTAGGGGAAAAAGTGCGTCTTATAGTCCGGAAAATACGGTAATACTGTTAGTTTTCCTGTGTGCTGTTTGCCAGTGGCCTCCAGTGCTTGTGCTACTGGCTTCCCGGTCACCTGTCTGCAGTCTCCAGTGCTTCTGCTACCTGCTTCCTGGTCTTCTGCCTACCTGCAGCCTACAGTGCTTCTACTACCCATTTCCTGCGTGCCTCATCTGCCTGCTGCACTGTCGCTCCTGGGCCCATCTAGACCTTGGCCCTGGAGGATCCATCTCACCAAGTAAGGCAAAACAACAAATAAGCAAATTGAATCAAAAGTTCAGATTTATTCTTTTTTTGTTTCCAGATTATATATGTGAGCCGAAACCCAAAAGATGTCCTTGTGTCCATGTACCACTTTTACAAATTGAATCCAAGCTTAAAATGTAAAATAGACTGGGAAATATTCATAGACCTCTTCATATCAGGGAAAGGTAATATAGAATCATGCAAGCAATATTTTTTTTCATATGACTAAAAGCAATGCAATGATGGTATTTTTTTAAGTTTTAAAATTATTTAGCCTTTATACATGCAAAATGAATACTAACACTAAAGTGTTCTGTAAGTAAACTTAAGGCCACTTTTACTTCTGTGACACAGCTTACACTTACCATATTTTTCGCTTTATAAGACGCACTTTTGTTCCCCCAAATTTTGGGGGAAAGTAGGGGGTGCGTCTTATAATCCGAAAATACGGGGGGGGGGTGTATATATATACAGAGTCCAGTGGAGGTGCGGGCAGCTCTGGAGCGGTGCTGGGGGCTGCTGGGGGCAGGGAAAGCTGGGAGCGGCAGCGTTTGATCTCCTGCTCCCGCTCATATAATATGCACAACCGCTGTCCATCAGAAGCGTGGTGCTGAAACTGCATTGCGCTGATGGGCTGGGGGAGCTGTGCATATTATCTGCCTGTGCTTACCTTTGATTGCACAGGATCCCCCCTCCCCCTGTGTTAGATATGGCCCCCATGCTGCTGCCCATAGTAAAATAATAAACTCTTCACTCACCTCCTCCAGCGTGTCTGCCCGGTCTTCCTCCTGCTGCTGTGATTAGGAACGCAGAGATATCTCTCTGCTGTCCTGATCACATGACCTGCACTAGAACCAGGAAGTAGGAAGTGCAGGAGACAGGAGGAGCTCAACCCCGAGGAGGAACACACGAGACAGGACAGTGCTGCAGAAGGTAAGGAAAGAGTTTATTTTACTAAAAGCAGCAAAATGGGGGTGATATGTAACAGAGGGTGATGTGTGACTGCCACAGTGGGCCTGTGTGCCTGCCACAGTGAGCCTGTGTGCCTGCCACAGTGGGCCTGTGTGCCTGCCACAGTGGGCCTGTGTGCCTGCCACAGTGGGCCTGTCTGCCTGCCACAGTGGGCCTGTCTGCCTGCCACAGTGGGCCTGTCTGCCTGCCACAGTGGGCCTGTCTGCCTGCTAGAGTGGGCCTGTATGCCAGCCACAGTGGGCCTGTATGCCTGCCACAGGGGGCCTGTATGCCTGCCACAGTGGGCCTGTCTGCTTGCCACAGTGGGCCTGTCTGCCTGCTAGAGTGGGCCTGTATGCCAGCCACAGTGGGCCTGTATGCCAGCCACAGTGGGCCTGTATGCCAGCCACAGTGGGCCTGTATACCAGCCACAGTGGGCCTGTGTGCCTGCTAGAGTGGACGTGTATGCCTGCCACAGTGGGCCTGTCTGCCTGCCACAGTGGGCCTGTCTGCCTGCCACAGTGGGCCTGTATGCCAGCCACAGTGGGCCTGTATGCCAGCCACAGTGGGCCTGTATGCTAGCCACAGTGGGCCTGTATGCCAGCCACAGTGGACCTGTGTGCCTACAAGAGTGGGCCTGTATGCCAGCCACAGTGGGCCTGTATGCCAGCCACAGTGGGCCTGTATGCCAGCCACAGTGGGCCTGTATGCCAGCCACAGTGGACCTGTGTGCCAGCCAGAGTGGGCCTGTGTGCCAGCCACAGGGGCCGTGTGCCAGCCATAGAGGATGTGTGCCAGGCATAGGGGAAATGTGGCATCACTGGGGGACGTGTTCAATATAAGGTTGGCCATATCCAGATTAAGGGGGCTAATTTTAGGATGAGGGGGCTATGAGGGACATATACCCTATATTATTTGTTAGACGGACACTGGCATTATAAGACGGACCCCATTTATTAAAAAATTCTCTATTCCTTCACCAAATTTGGGGGTGCGTCTTATAATCAGGTGCGTCTTATAAAGCGAAAAATACGGTATATAGGAAAATGCTTTACTGGATCAGTCATTCAGATACCAATGACACAGGAGGGAAAAAGTTAACTTATAATGATACATTGGAGTTTTATTGTTGTATCCATCATTATAAAAGTAAGAATAGAGATACATGCATCACTAGTATTAAGGCCCCGTCACACACAGAGATAAATCTTTGGCAGATCTGTGGTTGCAGTGAAATCATGGACATATTGTTCCATTTGTACACAGCCACAAACCTGACACTGATTGTCCACAATTTCACTGCAACCACAGATCTGCCGCAGATTTATTTCTATGTGTAAAGTGGCCTTTAGTCAAATCATATTGACATTGGAATAGTAGTGTTAAATAGAACCATAGGCAGCTAAAAATATTTTTCTTATCATAATCCACAAGAGTTTATGGGCAAATAAACTAAACAGCTATTTAGATGAGTAACATTGGTCAACAACAAAATTGCATTTGGTTTGTAATATAACAAATCATATGAATTTTTGCCTCCAGATTCCAAATATACAGTCAGAAATGGTGTATCACGTAAGATTTTTTAGATATTGCAGATTTTGAAATGTATTTTGTGTACTTGCTTTGTCACCGCAATGCCTCTTTTTTTTTTTTGTTTGAAATGATTGATTCACCGACTTAGGCGGGCTTTGCACACTACGACATCGCAGGTGCGATGTCGGTGGGGTCAAATTGAAAATGACGCACTTCCGGCATCGCATGCGACATCGTAGTGTGTAAAGGCTCGATGATACGATTAACGAGCGCAAAAGCGTCGTAATCGTATCATCGGTGCAGCGTCGGCATAATCAATAATTACGCTGACGCGACAGTCTGATATTGTTCCTCGCTCCTGTGGCAGCACACATCGCTGTGTGTGAAGCCGCAGGAGCGAGGAACATCTCCTACCGGCGTCACTGCGGCTTCCGTAGGATATGCGGAAGGAAGGAGGTGGGCGGGATGTTTACATCCTGCTCATCTCCGCCCCTCCGCTCCTATTGGCCGCCTGCCATGTGACGTCGCAGTGACGCCGCACGACCCACCCCCTTAACAAGGAGGCGGGTCGCCGGCCAGAGCGACGGTCGCAGGACAGGTGAGTCCATGTGAAGCTGCCGTAGCGATAATGTTCACTACGTCAGCTATCACAAGGATATCGCTGCTGCAACGGGGGCAGGGACTATCGCGCTCGGCATCGCAGCATCGGCCTGCGATGTCGCAGCGTGCAAAGTGCTCCTAAGCATGTGATAGTATTCATTTTGGTGTAATATCCAGTGTAATAAGCTATAGTGTATAAGCTAGTCACCAGAGGGCAGGCGTCCTATATGAATGATATTGCGTAATGTGATTTAGCTTGCTTCTGTGGTATTGCTCAATGAAATGGTATTGCACAATCATATGTAATCTTGGGAATGAGTGAAATGTCTAAACGGTATATAAATGTGCAATCATAGAGTTCTGGTATATTTCTTAGCATTGGTGAGACCCTTTTAAAATTCTTGTTTTATTTAATTACAGCGAAATATCAAAATGGCAAATGCTCAATGTCGACGTTGTTGCGTAAACCATCCTTATAACTTCTGCTTTGTGTGTGGAAAGTTTACAAAAAAAGAAAACAAAAACAAAATTGTGAAATATAAAGATCATTAATGGCAGATTTGCTGTGATTTAAAAGTTGTTGCTCTGCTTTTAGGTTTACAGGGTGGTTTTACTAAATTCTGCTGCTTTTTGTGTCTGAGGGACAGCCGAGACACCAAAAACCGCTACACAGTCAAGGAATGGCCTGTGAGGAAATTGTATGTTCCTGGAAAGGAAAATGTCAAATATATCCCACTAGTTGATCCAAGCAAAATAATTCTACTGCCTCTACATATAAAGCTGGGGTTGATCAAGAAGTTTGTAAAAGCTCTTGATAAAGAGGGTCAGGCATTCAATCATTAGGTTGCTAGGTTTCCAAAATTGAATGCAGCCAAGTTAAAGGAAAAAGAAGTATATGTCCGGCGCTTGTGGGCCGCCCCCGTGCTCGGCAGCTACCGAGCCGCTCGGGTCCGGGCCTTCCGGTGGGTGGCTCGAGCGTCTCCAGACCCAGGGGTCCAGCGGTCACTCCGATAAAGAGGGGAAGTCTGGCGGTTTCGGGGACGTAGGTGTACGGCCCGGGCCGTGTCAAGTTCTTGATGCCACCCACGGGATGTGGTGAAGGTGGACACCACCGCTACAGGTATGGGGCACCCGGGGGAGACGTTGCGCAGAAAGTTGTTAAACCCTCCGTGGGTAGGGGTGGTGGCCCCGGGACCCGATGGGCTTAGGCTGGTGCCGGGAGATGGGTGGCCGGAGGGCACTGATGTACTCACGATTAGTAAACACACAAGTCTCTGGTAAACCAATGGTCGGTCGGTGCCCGCAGCTGGCTGCAGTCTGGTCCCCCACCCGGTTGGTGGTCTCTGTCTTTCTCCTGCACCTGTTTTGTGATGGTGGACTACCTGCGCCTGCAGCATCAGGAGTCCGCTCCCTGGCTTGTGGTTGTCGGAGGAGCCCTTTGCCCACAGACGCTGGCCCGTGGGATGTCTCTGACGTGGCAGTGGCTTTCTATCCCCCTCCTTGGGCTGTTGTCTTCTTTCGGGACTTTGGGTGGGAAATGACCTAAAGTCCTAGCCTCAATCAGTTAATTAGCTAGTCCCCAGAAGTTTCTGGACCTAGCTTCAGGGTCTGAGTACCCCCCTTTGTGCTCCGGTTTCTGGGTCGATTCCCCGGGTCGGTACCGGTGGGCCACTACCCTGTCCCGGTCCACCTCGGTTCCACCGAGACGTCTTCCTGGCTCCTGCAGACAGAGGGCTCCGTATGCCTCCTAGCCAAATGTACCAGCCCTCCTATCCTGGCACCTGTCAGTGAGTTGCAGACCTGACACACAGGCCTGACCTCTAGACTTGAACTTCAGGACTAGACTGACTGAACTCAGACTAGCAACTCCACTTGTTTCCTGTCTCAGGCTCTCTGAACTCCTCGGTGGGCATGGCCAACCACCTGGCTCCGCCTCCTGGTGTGTCCATCAAGCACTGAGAGAGGTGACCAGGTTTTTAATGTTTGGCTGTTGTCACCTTGTTAGGGGTCTGGTGTTGTGCGGGGCCTAACTGTGACTACCTGGGTAGTCCAGAGCGTCACACTCCCCCTTGGTTAACCACAGACTATCCGCGGGCTGTCCGACCACCACCGTTTATTTTTCTGAACTGAAAAAGATAAAAGATTTTAGAACATGTACAGGTATACTAACATATTTACATTTCAATGAGACATTGTATTCATCCCTTGCGGTAGGCATTTTGCTTAAACGTTACAAACATTTTTATTAACCGGGAATGGGACGGGACCGGGTCCTTTTAATTTTTACCACCCAAGCAAATCTAGCCTTGATGCTGCCTCTAAAAACCAGGTCAGCACCCCTTTTCCTCAGTCCAGGAAACGGGTTTGGGTCCGAGTGTTGCCCACACAGGCCGGGTAATAAGTTCCTTACCCAGCAGTCTTTCAGAGGCCCCATGTCCAGGGGACACTTGACCCGGAGGGTAGTCACCAGTTTCCATGGTGACGGGACCCCGGCCTACTCTGCCGCAGGCCCTTTTTCCAACCAGCCTCTCCGGAGACTGTAGGACATGAAAAGGGTGGTCCAAGGGCTATTTACAAGGCCCAATAGTTTTTGGGTGGCCTGCAAGTTTTTGGCCGTGTCTCTTGTTATAAAATATCAAAAAAATTATGTGAACTTCAACATAGTCCCAACGGGGATGGGTAGTGAGGTAGCCGGGAACCGCTACCACTTAACATTCTTCTTCTTTAAACAGCAATCTCGTGGCGCAGCTGCCGTTGCTGCCGCTCTCAGCACAGGGCACGGACTCTATACTCCCCTTCCTGCCCAGGAGTCAGGCTCACTCGGATGCCCTCGGCGCCGGCTACGACCGGACTTATACTCTGTCGTGGGCCCCACTGCTCAGTAACCTGCTCCTCCTCTCTGCAGGGGCACTCCAGCCGCTCTACAGCCGGGACTGGGTACTTGGGAGCGACTAGCGTCGCCGCTGCAGTCGACTTCTGGGCGAGGATCGCCTCCGTTGCGGCCTGGCGGACTGCCAGAGCCGTCGTCATCTCTGTTGCGGTCATGCTCGGGGCCGGAGGAGATGTCATCATCGGTGCGGCTGGGATGGAAGCCGAAACAGGTGCCAGGATAGTGACAAAGGTAAGGCCCGGGGGTCCCAGGTTTGGGCCCTCTCCCACAGACGCTGCGGGCTCCGCTACCGGTGACAGGGGTAACGGGTCAGTCAGGGCGTTGGTCGTGGGCATGGACAGTTAGGGAGGTGGCTTGCTGGATGGCAGCAGGCTGGGTCCCTCAAAAAAAAACAAAACAAAAAAAAACAAAAAACTGAGCTGTGACAAATATTCAATAAACATGCAACATTACAAGCATGTGAATTGCAGCCTCAAGACTAGAAAAAAACCAAGGAGAAAATTGTAGAAAAAATACCATGACTATAAATAAATAAATTGCAAGTGCTTAATAAACAGGGTACTTAGTATATACATTTTTGCAAAAAGGTAAGAAGCTGTCTCACCTCGTCACGGTGTACCCATCTGAGACAGTCCCTAACCTACTAAAGTTAAAAACATATTCTGTACCTGACTAGTGTCATGTCAAAACTTCAATATGGATGGTAAAGTGGTTAGCTGGGTCCCAGATTAAATACACAGCAAAAAGTGAGAAGCAGGTAATTGTTCAGCCTCAGTATCAGGAGGGCTGCACCCCCAACTTGCATTAAAGCAAGAAAACAGACAAAAAAAAACAAAAAACTGAGCTGTGACAAATATTCAATAAACATGCAACATTACAAGCATGTGAATTGCAGCCTCAAGACTAGAAAAAAACCAAGGAGGCAGGCCGGTTCCTGGGGAACATAGGGGCGTGGGTCACTGCTTACCTGCTCCTCTGAGACCACCTCCACTTCGCATACCCGAACGGTTGCGACCAGACCCTTCATCTCCGATGTCCACTCCGCCAATACGGAGTGGACCTTGCCCTGGAACTTCTGGCACATCTTGCCACTAGATCCAGGAACGTGTGTCTGCAGAGTCCTGGCATCCCTGCACTTATCAGCCGCGGTTACATCAGCTCTTCCCACTTCTACCCCTTGTTCTTTTCGTGGCATTCCTCCAGCCGACCAGTAAGTTTCGTTTTGCGACTTCCGGCTTTTCGGCACGGCCGTGTTCCCAGGGGGCAGGGCTTCAACTCTCGTGCTCTTTTCGCGGGGAATACGGCTTTGGCGGGAAACTTTGCGCCAAAAGATGGCGGCAAGATGGCGGATTCTGAAAATTTTACAATGTGTCACCGCTGACTTCAACTTCAAGGCGCACTTCACTAGGTAAGCGAATGGGTAAGTATCCTGTTCCTGATGCTAGGTTCGGAGGTGTGCCGCCCCTGTACTTGGCAGCTACCGAGCCGCTTGGGTACGGGCCTACCGGTGGGTGGCTTGAGCGTCTTCGGACCCGGGGGTCCTGCGGTAACTCCAATAAAGAGGGGAGGTCTGGTGGTTTCGGGGACGTAGGTGTACGGCCGGAGCCATGTCAAGTTCATGACGCCATCCACGGGATGTGGTGAAAGTGGATACCACCGCTGCAGTTACGAGGCACTCGGGGGAGATGTTGCGCAGCAAGTTGTTAACTCCTCCGTGGGTAGCGGTGGTGGCCCCGGGACCCGATGGGCTTAGGCTGGTGCAGGAAGATGGGCGGCCGGAGGACACTGATGTACTCATGATTAGTAAACACACAAGTCTCTGGTAAACCAAGGTGATGGTGGTCGGTGCCCAAAGCCAGCTGCAGTCTGGTCCCCCACCCAGTTGGTGGTCTTTGTCTTTCTCATGCACCTGTTTTGTGATGGTGGACTACCTGCGCCTGCAGCGTCAGGAGTCCGCTCTCCGGCTTGTGGTTGTCGGAGGAGCCCTTTGCCTGCAGACGCTGGCCCCTGGGATCTCTCTGCCATGGCGGTGGCTTTCTATCCCCCTCGTTGGGCTGTTGTCTTCTTTCAGGACTTTGGGTGGGAAATGACCTAAAGTCCTAGCCTCAATCAGTTAATTAGCTAGTCCCCAGTAGTTTCCTGACCTAGCTTCAGGGTCTGAGTACCTCCCTTTGTGCTCCAGTTTCCGTGTTAGTTCCCCGGGTTGGTACCGGTGGGCCACTACCCTGTCCTGGTCCATCTCGGTTCCACCGAGCCGTCTTCCCGGCTCCTGCAGACAGAGGCCTCCGTATGCCTCCTAGCCAAAGGTACCAGGGCTTCTACCCTGGCACCTGTCAGTGAGTTGCATACCTGACACACAGGCCTGACCTCTAGACTTGAACTTCAGGACTAGACTGACTGAACTCAGACTAACAACTCCACTTGTTTCCTGCCTCAGGTTCTCTGAACTCTTGGTGGGCATGACCAACCGCCTGGCTCTGCCCCCTGGCATGAACAACAAGCACTGAGGGAGGTGACCAGGTTTTAATGGTTGGCTGCTGTCACCTTGTTAGGGGACTGGTGTTGTGCGGGGCCTAACTGTGACTACCTGGCTAGTCCAGGGCGTCACACTTGTAAGGAACCATCTAGATGTAGATCGTATAAAATGTCCAAATTTATTAGAAAAGATTAAAATTACAAAACAGGAACAGTCATGACAAACCCCTATAAGACTAGATGGTTAGTGGGGACATCTAATCTTATAGGGGTTTGTCATGACTGCTCCTGTTTTGTAATTTTAATCTTTTCTAAGAAATTTGGACATTTTATACGATCTACATCCAGCTGGTTCCTTACAAGCGCCGGACATATACGTCTTTTGTCTTCATACGGTTGCCCATACAAAGTTCAGGCTGCTGTAAGGATACTGGAGAACTGGAGGAGGTGAGCTGACAACTTTGTTTTGTATCTCTAAGTTAAAAGAAGGTATATTCATTGGACCTCAAATCAGGAAATTGCTAAAAGGTGAAACATTCGAGTCAAAACTAAGAAGCATGAGTCATCTGCTTGGTCCTCCTTCAAAGCAATTGTTGATGGATTCTTGGGTAACAATAAAGATGATGACTATGTTTCCATAGTCAATGAGTTATTGCAAAACTACAAAGAAATGGGCTGTAGAATGTCAATGAAAATTCATTTTTTTACATTCGCACCTTGACTTTTTTCCAGAAAACTTGGGTTCTGTTAGTGATGAACAAAGTGAGTGTTTTCACCAGGACATTCTTAGCATGGAGAAATGCTACCAAGTACGCTGGAATCCTACAATGATGGGCGACTACTGCTGGATATTGTGTAGGGAGATAGATGAGAATACATACAAAAGGAAAGCCTCATCAGCCCATTTTGCCCAAACAACATGAAATTAGAATTTGGATTTTGATAGCAATTAAGCTGAAAGTATATAATTTAAATGCTATTGCTATTATTTTGACTTTGAGTCATCATTATGACTTTATGCCATTGATAGTGTAGCTTTTAAGAAGGTCTAATATTTTCTTATTTTTCTTAAAATGATGTGTATCTATTAAATGTGACATGATAGAAAGAATCTGACTTTTCCACTGAAATCAGCACCCCAAAATTAGTTAAAACCACCCATTTTCAAACCAGATACAGAAATTTTTTTTTGTTGACCAGTGATAATTATCAATAAGTAGCCTCAGAATCAGTGCTACTATTAATTAAAAAGAATTATTATAATGACTATCATTTTTTAGCTATATAACCTCCCATTAAGAAATATTTGTAATATATTGTGATAAACATTTCCATCTTGTGCTATGTCATAAGGATCATCTTAAAGACCAGGCACTTGATTTCAGATTGTAAGGAACGTGTCCTCAGAAAATGACGTACTGTATAATTGAAGCTTTCAAGTTGGACATATTTTTTAATTATTTTAAAAGATTTACTTTATTCTATTTTTGTACTTTTTATGTTTAAATACCCTCCCCTGGACATCAGTTAATATATTCTTGTATTCCCTATGGTCATGCAGCTGCTGTAAAATATATCTCTAAATGATATTAGCATCTTCAGAAAAATGGCTCTCATATAATCCTGTACATAAATAGAAAAAAAATAGAATAAAAAGCAGAACATAAAAACAGCATGGAATATGCTGCATATCAGTATATATAATATTAACTAGTGAATAATAAGTCCTATAAATTTATAGACTCAGAAAAGTATAATATAAAAAACAAACTTTATACATAACATACATAAACAAATTTTAAAAAATGGGGTAGATAATGGTATATCACAGACATAGAACACATGGAAATGACATAGAATACAATGGCGGTAAATAAATGTTGTCAAATAGTATCTAAATGCTTCACCGCTGTGACTTGTCACACGGAGTTTTGGTCAAAACTCGCCAAGCATCATGGCAGCATCAGACACTGTTCACATTACAGATTCTGACACCACACACAATGGTTTTTCTGGTGTTTCTGAGTTACATGGGCAGGCTCTGGCTTCGACCAGCTGTGTGCTCATTAATGGTCAGGCTAGCAAGAGTTAAAATCTGCTAGCCTGCTGATTACCTCTGAGATCACATGTTGTTGGAAACCTATCACATTTACTCACCACTTTTTAAGATCCAAAAAGGAAAAACAAAAGCCAGCTTACCCCAATCCAATGTCTGATCAAATGGCTGCAGACTGCGGAGAACTCAGCATGGATAAGGGGAGTGGAAGCACACTCAGAGGTCAATATCCAGGAAAGGGTTTTTTTATTCAGCGTATTACTCAAATAGGCGGTCTTGTAGTTTAAAAATTAACTTTTATTTCAAAAAGGATAAAAAGCCATCTTACGTATGTCTGACAGACAAAAAATATTCTTTTAGATGTATATCTCAGACAACGCGTTTTGACGTACTATCGAAATATATATGTGGGTATAGCATGAGGACCCGTGACGTGGGTTGTGGGCAACTGTATTCAAGCCGTAATACCATCCAATACCTCATATATATTTTATATATATGTTTTTGCACATAACATTTTATACAGTATGCAGCCAGGCCCCTTAATGTTAGGCCTTGTATATTGGCGTTCCCGTCCCTGTGTGGTACTGTGGCACAGTCTGCCTGGTTGAATTGTATGGGTGTGACTAATAGGCTGCTTACCAGTTACTGTGCACCTACATGTGAGAACGGCGCCCTATACAAGCCACTTGTGTGCAATTTTATCATCCAGCAATCGACTCCTCCATCAATTGGAGGTGTGTGTGATTTGCTTCCTTTGCATCTGTGATGCTTCCACCTTACTGGGGGACTTGTTGCATCCTGCTAGTGCATTAGTTCCTTGGCCTGGGCAGGTTACAACTGCTGCCCTCAATTTCTGTAAGTAACTATATGAGAAGCTATCTGCAGATGCTGCAGAGACATACACAGAAATGATTACTTGCTGATTTATGAAGCTGATTATATTTGTTCCTGATTGTTCCTGAATAAAACCATCAGTTACTGTGCTGCACGCTTGGAGAATATCGCTGATAGGCTATGTGCGCACGCTGCGTTTTTTTGACACTGTGTTTTTGGCCAATAAAAACGCACCCCCGTCAGAAAAAACGCGTCAAACGCATGCGTTTTTACCACGATTTGGTGCGTTTTGCTGCGTTTTTGATCTCTGTGTTTTGCTGCGTTTCTCCAATGCATTGTATGGGGGGAAAACGCAGAAAAGAATTGACATGTCCATTTTTTTTTTTTTTTTTTTTTTCAAGCTCAAAAACGCAGCTTAAAAAAAAAAGTTGTGTGCGGACAGCAAAAATGAAAATTCATAGACTTTGCTGGAGAAGCAAAGTCATGCAGTTTTGAGGCCAAAAATGCACGCGCAAAAACGCCGCGAAAAACGCACTGTGCGCACATAGCCATAATCTGCTGCCTACAACATACAATTACCAAATCATGTGAAGGCAGCAGCACTCCCGGATGTGCATTTCACAACAGTGCTTTTTCAGAAGGAGTCTAAATCAGGGGGTGCTGATGCCTTAACCATCACAACAAGTATTGGTATAAGGCACTGTGCGCACATTGGTTTTTTTTACCGTGGATTTGCCATGGTTTTGCTGCAGAAAATGTTCATAAGCTTGCTGCAGTCCTTCCCCAGCAAAACCTATGGTAAGAAAAAAAATGCTGTGCGCACACTGCGATTTTTTTTTTTTTTTTTTTTTTTTTTTTTTTTTTTTTTTTTCACCAACAGGTTTTGCTGCGGAGTTTCCACTGAGGAATTAATGTCACTTCTTTTCCGCAGGTACCTGCGGTTTTTGCCATAGATAATGGTAAAAAAACGCAGAGAACAACCTGCGGAAAACTTGCGGTAAAACCGCAGCAAACTGCGGTAAAACCGTATGCGGTTTTCGGGTGCGGTTTGCTGCAGTTTACTACAGGTACGGTAATCTTTCAGTGGGTGCGGAATTTTCTTAAGAAAATTCCATTTTCTAGTGCGCACAGGGCCTTAGATATTCTAATTTAGTGTAGCTTGATGCCACCTATTGGTCTTGTTTGTTATTTGATCTGCTGGCAATAGAATATTTATCTCCATTGAGTGTTTATGCACTTTATGCATCAATTGATTGCTGTACACTCCAATATTTTGTAGTAATAACAGATATATTGCTAATTTCTATTTGTGGTCTAGTCACAGCAGTGAAGCATTTAGATACTATGTAACAACATATATCTACCGCCATTGTATTTTATGCCACTTCCATGTGTCACTGTCTGTGATATACCATTATCTACCCCTCTTTTCTAATTTTTGTTTGTGTCTATTGAATAAAATTTGATTTTATATTATACTTTTCTGAGTCTAGAGATTTATAGGACTTGTGTTTAATAAAGGGACTCTTTACAATATTTGGTGTTCTAAGTGAATAATATAGATCACACTTTCCTTTTAAATGGAATATCTCACAAAAACTTTACCACATTGAGATCAGCATTATGTAGAGACAGAGACCCTGATTCCAGTGATGTCTTATTTTCTGGGCTACTTGCTATAGTTTTGACAAAGTCACTGTTTGATAATGAATAGATTATCACTAGAGATGAGCAAACCTTTGGAAGTTCAGTTCGCCAGGTACATTTGAACCTTGAAAAAGTTTGGTTTTTGCCCCTGACTTGATTTGAACCTCAATGGAAGTCAGTAATTGGGCAGTTCGTGGCTCCATCCACATGCAGCCAGCCATAAGCAGAACACTTCCAGAGGTGGGTGGGCCGGGTTTTTGTTTGTGAGTGCACACTGCATCTGATGACGTTTATTTTTACCCCAAATGCGAACTGTTCAAGCAATGTAAGCGGCTCGCACAGGACTGAGAATCACTCATATCCAAGCACTGTGCTGCTCGCTTCAGTGGTTTGCACTCGTAACTCACTCAAACTTCGAAACGAAACTTTGTTTTTTTAGAAGGCAGTTTCCGATCCCAAACTCCGAACGTCAAACCTCAGGTTCACTCATGTCTAATTATTACCATAAAGACCTTATAAAAATTCTACCATGTAGTCCTTCATATTCAAGAGCTCTGTATAACCATGCCCTGTCATTGTTTAGTAGCTTTCTGCCTATGCACAGTGTACACAGAAAGCTCTCAGTCATTAGAATTACAGTAGATAAAACAGTGATTCTATGAAACCTACAGCACAAATCCCAGGAAGTTACACATCACTGGAATCAGGAGCTCTGCCCCTACATTATGCAGCTCTCAGATAGGATAACAAAAACCGGTGACAAATCCCTTTAAATCTTTCTTTAGCAACAAACTGCAGATGGTCACTGTTTCCTCAATAGTGCCTCCTGAAATAGTGATTGTTTCTAATCTTTCGGTTATCCCTCAAGTTACATATACAAAATTGAAAATCATGCAGAGGTTTAAAGCAAAAGTGATCAATGAAATTGTAACCTGCTCATATATTTAAAAATTTTATGATAATAACATTTATCTTATTTTACAGTCTTCGGTGGCTCGTGGTTTGATCATGTAAGGGGCTTCTACATGCACAAAGATGATTTTGACATACTGTTCTTGACATATGAGGACATGAAAAAGGTAATTAAAATCGTTTGCATTATCGAAAAATGTTTTCATTCTGAGCCATCCAGTGGAATTGGTACCTATATAAGGATTTTATTGCCAAAGACAAAATCTGACAAATGTGAGGCCCAGTTTCTTTTCTTTTCCAATATGCATGGTAATATATATGTCTATTTTTTTAATTTAAAAGAAATCTGTCGGCAGATTCTTGCTATGCAATCTAAAGACAGTGACATGCCCGCACCGGGGCCTGGGGTGACTTCTTACTGGGCGGCGGTTCTGCTCCTGGGGCGCTGTCATTTAGGGAATTGGAAGGGGATGATGACAGTTTATTCGTTATGCCACCTGTGGTATGCAGCAAGTTAAGTGCCCCCGCTGCGAGATGGGGCTCCCCAGGGCAGATGGTGATGCAGCTTAGTTGGTGCAGCTCCCCACAGGTAGAGCTGGGCCTTAGGGCAGATGGGGTGGTAGTAGTAGGCGATGGCAGGGGTTGCTGGGCTGGATACGCAGGCAATTAACGGAGCAACACAGTGATGCAGTCTCAAGGTTTTTACTCACTGTAGCAGGTCGCAAGGTAACAGGATATGCCAGTGACTGCCTTTGGAGTGCTGGGGCTTTACGGTGATGGGCTTCAGCTGATCCCAGGTACTTTGGAGGTAGAGTCCAGTTCAACTTTCTTAACGCCGCCTCGAAATCACTAAGGTTGACAAATCTCCGGGCCCGGATGGCATACACCCCAGAGTACTACAGGAATTGAGTTCTGTGATAGACCATTATTTTTAATCTTCTCAGATTCCTTAATAACAGGGTCGGTACCGCAGGACTGGCGCATAGCAAATGTGGTGCCAATATTCAAAAAGGGGACAAAAACTGAGCCGGGAAATTATAGGCCAGTAAGTTTAACCTCTACGGTTGGTAAAATCCTTGAGGGTTTCTTGAGAGATGCTATACTGGAGTATCTCAAGAAAAATAACCTTATGACAGAGTATCAACATGGGTTTATGAGGGATCGATCCTGTCAAACTAATTTGATCAGCTTCTATGAAGAGGTAAGTTCAAGCCTGGACCAGGGAAATGCAGTGGATCTTGTGTATATGGACTTTTCAAAAGCTTTTGATACGGTGCCACACAAAAGGTTGGTACATAAAATGAGAATAATGGGGATAGGGGAAAATATGTGTAACTGGGTTAAAAACTGGCTCAGTGATAGGAAACAAAGGGTGGTTATTAATGGTACGTACTCGGACTGGGTCTCAGTTCATAGTGGGGTACCACAGGGGTCAGTAATGGGCCCGCTTCTTTTCAACATATTTATAAATGACCTTGTTGGGGGCATGCGGAGTAGAATTTCAATATTTGCAGATGATACTAAACTCTGCAGGGTAATCAATACAGAGGAGGATAATTTTATATTACAGGTAGATTTATGTAAATTGAAGGATTGGGCTGAGAAGTGGCAATTGAAGTTTAATGTAGATAAATGTAAGGTCATGCACTTGGGTAGAGGAAATAACATTTATAATTATGTACTTAATTGTAGAACACTGGGTAAAACAGACACAGAAAAAGACTTGGGTGTATGGGTGGATGGTAAACTTCACTTTAGTGGACAGTGTCAGGCAGCTGCTGCCAGGGCTAATAAAATAATGGGATGTATTAAAAGAGGTATAAGTGTTCATGAAAAAAATATAGTTCTACCTCTGTACAAGTCACTAGTGCGACCGCACTTAGAATACTGTGTACAATTCTGGTCACCGATATATAAGAAGGACATAGCTGAACTGGAGAGGGTGCAGAGAAGAGCGACCAAGATTATTAGAGGAATGGGTGGGCTGCAATACCAAGACAGGTTATTAAACTTGGGGTTATTTAGTTTGGAAAAACGAAGGCTTAGGGGGGATCTAATCACAATGTATAAATATATGAGGGGACAGTACAGAGACCTTTCCAAAGATCTTTTTACACCTAGGCCTGCGACTGGAACACGGGGGCATCCGCTACGTCTTGAGGAAAGAAGGTTTAATCATAATCACAGACGAGGATTCTTTACTGTGCGAGCAGTGAGACTATGGAACTCTCTGCCGCATGATGTTGTAATGAGTGATTCACTACTAACATTTAAGCAGAGCCTGGACGCCTTTCTTCAAAAATTTAATATTACCAGTTATGTATATTAGATTTTATGACAGGGAATTGATCCAGGGAACTAGTCTGATTGCCGGGTGTGGAGTCAGGAAGGAAATTTTTTCCCCATTGGAATTTGTTTGCCACATTGGGGTTTTTTTGCCTTCCTCTGGATCAACATGTTAGGCTACGGGTTGAACTAGATGGACTTAGAGTCTCCCTTCAACCTTAAAAAACTATAAGTGTACCTTCCCTGTCATCTATGCGCTTGCTTCGCACTCCTGTCTTGCGCCCTCGCTCACTGAACCCTGTGCCAGTACCCGTGGAGCCTGTTGGAGTGGCATGAAGCTCTATCCTATGGTCCTTTTGGGTCACCTTCCAGCAGATTCATGTGCGGTTGTGGCTTTGGTGCTTGAAGTCCCCTCAGCCGCTGAATTTGCTAGTTGAGTACGTAGGTTCTTCTCCTCTAGCCTAGGGACCAGTCCCCGTGTTGTAACAAAGTCCTTCCACCTGTAGATTATATGTGGAACAAGGCCACGGAAGGTTAGCTCCCGTGGTCTCTGGGACCCCTTCTGTCTGTGCCCGGGCTGAGCAGTACCAACTCCAGACCTCGGGTCTTAGCTCCTCCACTCCTCCTTTCCTTCTTTCTCCACACTCCACCACTGACTGAATGACTCTGTACCCACTAGTAAGTCTCGACCCCCCCCCCCCCCCCGGCATGGCTTTGGGTATAATCACGTCTGATGAGGTGTTACTAAGTGAGGGTGTTATGCTTTGCGTGAAGCAGTTGTGACCTCCTCCTTACCCAAGATGAAATACCACACCTCTGGCTGAGGTACAGTACCTCTGAGGCCTCAGGGATGCCACAACAGCATGGTGATGTGTGAACACGCAGATTTGAACTATGCACTTCTTGTCACACTGTGTGCAGATGTTTACCTGGAATGATTGTTTTCGCTTTAGGAGATTATCATTGCTGGACTAGTCAGCTAGAGGTCAGCTAGTCCAACACGCCCCCTCCTCTGATTAGCACCTCTCTTTCTATAGACAATTTACATAGAAAGCCTGCTGTGCTTGGGGACAGCATTCTCAGCTCTGTTGCTTTGATAAATCTAAAAACTGATTTGTGTCCGAAGCGCTGCACCCAGTAAATTAAGTGATACATTGCTGTATTCAGGGACCCTTTGCCTACATATGCTGCTCTCACATGATGTAGCAAAAACAATACACATATATTCTGCATTCCAATCTGACGCCCCCGGTAGACCTCTGATGTCACAGTGGTGGGTGGCGATGTGGCCTTATTGGGCGCATGTGACAGACTTTTGTAATGGGGGTTTAAAAATAATATTAAAAAGGAGGAGAGAAAAATAAAATAAATAAAATAATCAAATAAAGAGTTTGTAGATGCCAGTTGGGATGTTTCGCTTTGGTATGGCAGGGCACTACTGAAGGTCCTCAGGAGTTAGGTGGTGATACACAGTGCCTGTCATAATGAGAGTTGACTTCTCTGCTGTATGGTGGTAGTGTACTCTTCCTGCTGCTACTATTTCCCTGCCTGGGAATGTGTCTTGTAGTCCTGGGATTTTCAAGACAAAAATAATCTGGATTTCTAATCCCTTCTGGTCAGCAGGCAACTTAAATCCTGACGGAAACTCACTATTTCTTCTAGAAGTTTCCAGGCTCAAATATGACACTGTGCTCCCATAGCAATCTCTCAGTTTGCCAGTGACATTGAAAGTCCTGGGTGCCTAGGGATTGATACCCTGCCAATGTGTAGCTGGTCCCTCCAGAGGTTTTAGCAGTTACCTCAGGACAGGACCATCTCCATATTACACTCCTCACATCACCCTGGCTTCAACTCCAGCTCTGACTGAATTTACCTCACACCTAAGCTCCTCCCCTATCTCCTTCTAGGGTGCACACCCAAGATTGAGCAGCTCCAGTAAGGGAGTGTGGGCAAATCTGTGTTTGTGGTGAACAGCAGAGATAACTGTATCTCATTAAAGCTGACAATACATGATATACAGATTGAAATACACATGCAGCAATTACCTGTGGCGACTAGGCACAGGGCCCCACACCTACAGATTTTCATATCTTTGCAAGTTAAAGGGGTTTTCCGAAATACCAAAAAAAATAACTAAAAGGTAATGCTAATATAAATAAAACCCTAAACACTAGAAATGAACCAATCTTTTGAAATTGAAATTCTCCACTTTCGCAAAATTTTTTACCAATATTAATTTTTCAGCAAAGTGATTCGCAGCATATTACAAGTACTTCAAAGTCTTCAATTACCCTGGAAAGACTTGTATAACCCTGCTGAGGTTTCACAGGACTATACTGAACCTCATTCAAGATCTTTAACCCCTTAACGACCCATGACGTACTGGGTACTTCATGGATCGTGTGCCGGTAAGGCCCGCCCCCTGACGCCGGCAGGCGGCGGCGATCCGCGCACATATCAGCTGTTATCAACAGCTGACATGTGTGCCTGCTAGCCGCGGCCATTAACCCCTTACATTTCGCTGCCAAAATCTTGGCAGCGATATGTATATGGGCGCCGCCATGACAGTCACTTACCCCACCCCCACCGGAAGTCACGTGACATGATCACGTGACTTTCGGCGGTTGCTATGGTAGCACAGGGTCATGTGATGACGCCTGTAGCTAACATGACTCACTTCCTCTCAATGCCGGAATACAGCCGGCATTGAAAGTGAAGCAGCAAATCTGCAGTTCTCAGCTCTGTAGCTGAGATCTGCAGATATTGCAGAGCGATCGGATTGCTGATCGCTATAGCCCCCTAGAGGGAATAGTAAAAAATAGTAAATAAAGTTTTAAAAAATTAAAAAAAATAAAAAAACCTAAAAGTTCAAATCACCCCCCTTTCACCCCATTGAAAATTAAAGGGCTAAAAAAATAAAAAATACACACATATTTGGTATCGCCACGTTCAGAAATGCCCGATCTATCAAAATATAAAATCAATGAATCTGATCAGTAAACGGCGTAGCGGCAAAAAAATTCCAAACGCCAAAATTACGTTTTTTGTTTGCCGCAAATTTTGCGCAAAATGCAATAACAGGCGATCAAAACGTAGCATCTGTGCAAAAATGGTACCGTTAAGAACGTCAGGTCGAGATGCAAAAAATAAGCCATCACTGAGCCTCAGATCCTGAAAAATGAGAACGCTACGGGTTTTGGAAAATGGCGCAAAACGTGCGCCATGTTTTTTTGGACAAGCTTGTGAATTTTTTTTAACCCCTTAGATACAAGTAAACCTATACATGTTTTGTCTACAAACTCGCACCGACCTGAGGCATCACATAGATACATCAGTTTTACCATATAGTGAACATGGTGAATAAAATATCCCAAAAACTATTCTACGATCCCACTTTTTTTTGCAATTGTTCCGCACTTGGAATTTTTTTGCCGTTTTCCAGTACACTATATGGTAAAACTTATGGTTTCATGTAAAAGTACAACTCGTCCCGCAGAAAACAAGCCCTCATATGGCAAGATTGATGGAAAAATAAAAAAGTTACGCCTCTCGGAAGAAGGGGAGCAAAAAACAAAAACGGAAAGTGCCCGGGGGCTGAAGGGGTTAACATCAACACAGCGTTAAGAATAACAAAGTGAGATTAACATAAATGGCTATGGCTATGATTTTATTCCATAGTAAAAAAAAATCCATGATCAGAATAAGAGCTTCTTCTCGGAATCCACCTAAAATGCAGCAAAACTCTGAAACAAAAATACTGCACCGCAATGTAAACGTGACAGTGCTGTGCACATGTCCATCACTTTGCAACTTTATATACAGTAACACTTTTAGGATACATAATCCTTGGAACCGTTAAAAGACATAATATGTTTATTTTTCTGGAGGCTTCTTTGGAAGCAGCTCGCTCTGAAAAATAGAGGATACAGGCAAAGACTTTGGCGATGAAGCCACTGCAAAAACGAGCTTTGCCATTGTTTTTCACTCTATACAGTCAGGAAGGAGCGTGGTCGGCTCTGCAGATTCAAAGTGTTATCTGCAAGAAAAAGATGGTGTGAACAGTGGCATAACTACAGTCTGGTGGGCCCTGGTGCAGAGTTTGAGCCTGGGCCCCCCCTCTCCTATCATCAGATGTATGGGCCATTGTAGCATTCTAAATCCTATAAAGACGTGCAAGTTGCCCCCCCCTCCCCATTTTATTGTGTAGCAATGTCCCCCATTCTGGGCCACTTCCTGGTAAATATGTCCACATCGTGGCCCCATCCTCGTGTATGACCCCATCATGGCTATATCCTGGTATATATGTCCACTATCATGGCTCCATCCAGGTATATATATATATATATATATATATATATATATATATCTATCTCTATCCCCATCATGGTATATCTCCCCATCTAACCTACTGTATCCTCACCTATCCCTTGTTGACTGTGAGCCCTCATGGGCAGGGACCTCTATCCTCCTGTACCTGTCTGTGTCTTGTATTATTTATGATTATTGTACTTGTCCCGATTATGTACACCCCTTTCACATGTAAAGCGCCATGGAATTGATGGCGCTATAATAATAAATAATAATAATAATAATCATCATCATGATGGCCCTATCCTGGAGTATGACCAACATCATGCCTATATCCTGGTATATATGGTCCATCCTGTTATATGTCCCCATCATGGCTCCATCCTGGTGTATGACCCTGATCATGGATATAGCCTGGTATATATGGCTCCACCCTAGTATATATATGTCACTATCATTGCCCATCCTTGTATATATGGCGTCATCATGGCCTACATGGTATATATGGCTTCATTATGGCCCCATCCTGGTATATAGCCCCCCCATCCTGGTATATAGCACTCCATCTTGGTATATAGCCCCTTATCCTGGTATAAAGCCACCTATCCTGGTATATAGCCCCCTCATCCTGGTCTATAGTCCACATCATGCTATATAGCCCACTAACGCACTGCACACAGTAAAAAAATGACTGTACTAGGTGTTCACTTTCATAATCAGGCACATGGAATTTTGTATAGAGAGCTAGGATGAATGTATAGATAGATAGATGTACAGACAGACAAGATGGATGGATAGATAGGATGTACAGATAGACAAACAGAATACACAGACAGACAGCTAGTATAGACCGCTAGTATAGGCAGACAGTAAAGACAGACACACAGTATACACAGACAGTATTCACAGACAGATAATATACTGTAGACAGACAGTATACACCGAAAGACAAACTGTATACACAAACAGCATACTGTAGACAGACAGTATACACAGACAGACAAACTTCAGAAGGGGGGGAGCAAGCACTGCTTGAAAATGGCATTGGAAAAATTAAAAGTGTAAATTCACAAATAATTCCAACTGTACTACAATACAAAAATGAGATTTTTAACAAAAAATTCATCAACCTTTTGAGCCACCCCTGCCACGTCACGGCAAATCTCAATAGGGGGGTCCTACGCTATATTTAATATTTCCATTGTGCCATTCGGCCTCAAAAATTCATTAAGAGTAGAACCATATTAAAGCAACACATTTACCTGTAACATTTCAGAAACCGCTTCCATGTTTGCAAGGAGAGGCAACCGCGAATAATGGTAGCCCAGGTCCCAGCATGTGCAATGAACGCCACACATACCAGGAAAATGTCAGAACTAACTCTCACAGTGCCAGACCAGTGTCCATGAATAAAGGTGGAACAGGCCCAAGTAAATGGTGCTTAATTACCAAGCCTGTGGACAAGGGGGAGGTGGTGAACTGTGAATTAATTTTTGAGGCCGCATGGCACAATGGAAATATTAAATATAGCGTAGGACCCCCCTATTGAGATTTGTTGTGACGTGGCAGGGGTGGCTGAAAATTTTGATCAATTTTTTGCTAAAAATCTCATTGTTATATTGTAGTACAGTTGGAATTATTTGTGAATTTACACTTTTCATTTTTCGCACACCATTTTTCAAGCAGTGCTGGCTCCCCCCCCCTGCATATTCCCTCTGTTTCTACCAAAATTATATATTGGTGGCTGTTCACACTTCACCACCTCCCCCTTGTCCACAGGTTTTGTAATTAAGCACCATTTACTTGGGCCTGTTCCGCCTTTATTCATGGACCCTGGTCTGGCACTGTGAGGGTTAGTTCTGACATTATCCTGGTGTGTGTGGCGTTTTCTGCACATGCTGGGACCTGGGCTACCATTATTCGCAGTTGCCTATCCTTGCAAACATGGAAGCGGTTTCTGAAATGTTACAGGTAAATGTGTTGCTTTGATATGGTTCTACTCTTAATGAATTTTTGAGGCCGCATGGTACAATGGAAATATTAAATATAGCGTAGGACCCCCCTATTGAGATTTGCCGTGATGAATTTTTTTGCTTAAATCTCATTTTTGTATTGTAGTACAGTTGGAATTATTTATGAATTTACACTTTTAATTTTTCGCATGCCATTTTTCAAGCAGTGCTGGCTCCCCCTCTTCTGACAGACAAACAGTATACACAGACAGACAGACTGACAGTATTTCCTTATGTTTTTTCTACAGGTGTTTTTTTCTGTGTTTTGTTTCCACATGTACTTGTTTTTTTTTTTTTTTTGCATTTTTTTCTATATGTCTGAGGTATAATTTATGGTGTTTTGTTTGTTTGGGTTTTTTTTTTAAAAATGAAACTTTTTTTGTTCTTTGTTTTTTGTCTATATATGGATATACTTGTTATGGCACTGTTTAATATGTAGATCTGGTTGTCTATGGAACCTATGTAAGTCACTATATGCTTCATTTGTTTGTATTTGCCTATAATTAAGGAGTGCTTCTCTGAAACATGTAAGGCGCTATAAGGCATATGGAGAGATTGTTTTAGTCCATATAAGAATTTTTTTACTTGGAATTAATAAATTTGAAGTTTCTTAAAGACATGGTGCTGGATTTGTTCCCCCCCCCCCTTTCCTTCCCAATAATTGTGACAGCTGTGGACGCCAAGCACGGATACCGTGCACCGACCCAGGTGGAATGTAGACACAGAGACTGGTGAGCTTGATATATTGTTTTTTGTTATTTTTACTAAGTTGTTTGGGCTATTCCGTGCTCACTTCCACAAAAATATTTTTTTTTTTTTTTTTTTGATAGAAAACCTCTCCATAAATATGCCTTTAGAAAGTGAAAGCTGCATGAAAAAAGGTGGCTAGTATCTTCAGTAAGAATAAGAATACTTTGAATAAAACCTTGTCTACAGAGGCAGATGAATTGTTTTATACCTTGGACACGTTCAGTAACAAAAAACTGCGGGTTTGGTGGGATGCAACCTCCCTACAGAAATATATAGATTGCTCAATGATCCCCAGAGGACTCAGGATAAGGAAACCGCCTATAAATACTGTATATATAACGAAGGTTTATTGACAGACTGGAATGCTGCATTGACTGAATATTCATTTAAATTAACGCAGCTGGTCATCCGAGAAGAGAATGGGATCATTAAGGATTTGGATGAGAAAATTTTGCAGCAATCATCAGTTGTTGAAAAATACAATCCCTGACGATGAATATATCAAATTAAACCAGCGCATTCAGTCTAAAGCCCGCTTTACATGCTGCAATGTATCTTACAATGTGTCGGCGGGGTCATGTCGTAAGTGACGCACATCCGGCATCGGAAGGTACATTGCAGTGTGTGACAGGTACATGCGATTGCGATTGAACGGTAATACGTTTATCGCACGCACATTGTTCATTTCTCTAGAATTGAATGTCAGATTGTTCATCGGACCCGGGGTAGCACACATCGCAGTGTGTGACACCCCGGGAACGATGAACAGATCTTACCTGCGGCAGCCAGCCAGCAATGCGGAAGGAAGAAGGTGGGTGGGATGTTTAAGTCCCGCTCAGCTCCGCCCCTCCGCTTCTATTGGCCGGCTGCCGCGTGACGTCTCTGTGACGCCGAACGTCCCTCCCACTCCAGGAAGTGGACGTTCGCCGCCAACATCGAGGTTGTATGGACGGGTAAGTACGTGTGACGGGGGTTAATCGTTTGTGCGGCACATTCAACAAATTGAACGTGACGCACATACGATGGGGGCGGTTACGATCGCATACGATATCGCATGCTGGATTGTAAGGTGTAAAGTAGGCTTAATATGGACAAATTGGAGGAGTCCATTATTGAATTAAAAAAATCTAAATTCGATAGGGATTGAATAGATTATTACAACATAGACACTGTTTACAAATGGAGACGGAATCCTAAACCTAGATCCATTCTTAAAAAGAACAGAATGGAACAAGAGGATTCAAATAGGAGGGTCAGTTCTTCCTCGTCTGCAGGTGAATCACAATTCAGTGTGACTCCCTCTTCGTCTTCTGAATTTAATACAACTACTAACACACCGGTCTCTATTTCTAAGTCCTCAAAAAATGGAGGAGGCGCAGGGCAGGGAGGAAACACCACAAATCCACACTGTTATCCAACTCGACATGGGAAGTGGAGGAAGGGAAGGAGATACTGTAACGAGGCGAGCAGCTCTGACTGTTTTGTGATTAAAATGGGCATGGAGACTGACATTACACAGGATGGTGCTGCCACCTTGTGGACAAGTGCTGAAACTGCTCGAGAGGTGGACGCTGTAAAATCTGATCACCCTCCCTCAGGCACTTGTTGTACAGGAAGTAAGAGTGCGGGAAAAAGGTCACTGAGCTACTGGAGCTGGACCTGAGCAGACCTGCCTCGGACTGCCCTCATCGCTGAAGTGTGAGGGATTGCCAGAACTGCTGCAGACGTGATACTGGACTCAAGGGACCTCCGGACCGTCTCCTTCCTCCATACCAAGAGACTGTAAGCTAGTCCTCTGTTGAGAGGGCTGAAGATCTTCCCACTTGTCTCCCTTGGAGTCGCCGCCGTTTACCCGGAGTCCAGGCCTGCTACATGGGAGCCCTCCCTCCTTGTGTTTTGGACTGGTAATATAACCTATAGGGAAAATCAGGGACAGAATTCTTGTTTATCATTACTGTTTTTTTTTGTGTCCTGCGCCGCGCGTCTGAAGTTAAAGACCCGGATAGCAAACCCTGGTTATGTGTGCTGCTAAGCCAGCGGCGTGTGTCATTGAGATGTTTACCAGTAAAGAAGTGTACCCTTACATAAAATCCGAGCATGGGGATTTTTTTGGCGCAGATTATGGGAACTCAGCCGCGGCCTTACCCGAGGTCACTTCAATGCAACAATTAAAACACATGCTTGGCTCGGTTGTCAATCTTTCCCCTTTTGTGCTCACTGAAGTACAATTTTCTCTCCAATAGAGGATTAAAGTTTGTCCCTACCTCTAGAGGGGAATTATTTCAGACGATCAAGGACATTAATAGATTAATTCGACTTCTGACAAGCAAAAGACATTTCATCAGCGAAGAAAAGGATGTGGAATTGTCACCTATTGAAGTGGATAACCATGCTAGGGATCACGTGTCATTGGATTTGGAACTGAATGATCAGATTATTTTGAGATCACTTTTGGATTTATGATTTTAAGAGGATATATTGGACTTAAAAATCAATGTACCAACTTCTAATCCAAATTTTTATCCTGTGAACTCCAGCAACCAAGCGAAAAATCACTCAGATTTTTGAGGAGGATTTTGTTTTTCAAGATAATTTAACTACAAACGAGAGACATGCGTTGTCTGAATTGCGATCTAGTGCTGGGATAACCATCAGGCCATCTGATAAGGGGGGCCTGGTGGTTGTCTTGGATACTGAATTGTATATTGGAGAGATTAATAGGATGTTATCGGATACTCATAGAAAGTTACATGCTGATCCCACTTTGATAATAAAAAAGAAATTTGATATGGTGATCCAGGGATTTGAAAATGGCATTTTTGATGCCAAAATGAGAGATTTTATTTTGGTTGAGGATCCAATCTGTCCAATATTACATACTCTCTCCAAAACCCATAAAGGGATTTTTCCCCCACCAATGCGCCCCATAGTGGCGGGGATTGGGTCTTTGAGGGAAAAATTGGCGGGTTGGTTGGATTATCATCTCCGCCCTATTGTGACCAAAATAGTGGGTTTGATTAAGGATACTAAATCTCTCTTGGTAAATCTGAAACGAGTCCGTTGGAATAATAGATCTACGTGGATAACATGTGATGTTTCATCACTTTATCCATTGATACCCCAGGATCTTTCACTTATGGCACTGTCTTTTTCTTAACAAATATAAATTGTATTGGCCTGAAACTAATCAATTTATTTTACAGGCTACGGAATTTTTATTGAAAAACAATTTTTTCAAATTTGATCACTCATTTTATCTTCAGATCTGTGGTTGCCCAAGGGGAGCGAGCTTCTCCCCTTGCCTGGCCAATATTTATATTGGCTGGTGGGAGGAGAGCTTGATACATATTGGAACAAATCCTTTTGTCAAATCGATATGATGGTGTGGAAGATATCTGGCCGACATTCTCATTATATGGGAATGTCGTCCAGATGATTCAGATTCTGATACCAAAGTGGAAATTGAAAGTTTTTGAAATATATTAATGACAATGAGTTAAATTTGAGATTTACAGCCAATATCTCTGGTAACGAAAGCCCTTTTTTAGATCTGTATCTTCAGGGAAATACAGAAGATGGTAGAATCCACATTAATTTATATAGGAAACCATTGAGTGGGAATACCTTGTTACGGGCTGATAGCTGTCATCCGGCTCATGTCACTTGGAATTTGCGGGTGGGTGAGATCATCCAGGCTCGGAGATCAGCAACTGATGATGGTGCTTTTTTACAGGAGAGTGAACATATGTATCGAAGACTCTGGGACAGGGGTTATAAACATAATACAATTTTGAGAGCGTGTGGGATAGCTTTGGATAAGTCACAGAGTATATAATTAAAAGAAAATCGTAAACACATCCCTTTGATTAATAATCCTATAGTTTTTTTTCTACCCCATTCTCCGTGGATTTTGCCAGAATTTGTGATAGAGTACGGAAATATATCCACATCTTATTCCAAGATGATAAATTAAATAAAATTTTGCAGGGGGGGGGGGATTAAATTTGTGGCCTGTAAAGGGATAAGTATTGGGAACACTATCTCCCTCAGTGTATCCTATAGTGGACAGGAAAACAATACCACTTGGATTAGTCATAAAGAGACGTTCAAATATGGATTACACAAATGTAACGTGTGTAAATTCATTAAGAGAGGAGACAATATATTGGACAACAATGGTAAAATGTATAAAATTAAAACCTTTATGAATTGCAACATGACACATTTAGTATATCTGGTTAGCTGTGATGTTTGTTGTAAATATTACATTGGCTGTACTATCAGTACTTTAAAAAAATGGATTAGCGAACATGTCTCTTCTGCGTCTTCAGATTCTTTGATTGGACGTACTACCTTTGGACTTGCCAAACATTTTAGGGATATACACCAAGGTAATATGAGTTCTCTAAAGGTACAAGGGGTGGAGCGAGTTAACAAACCGTACAGGGGAGGGGATTGGCAGAGCCTCCTGTTTGCTAGAGGAGCTTTTTGGATTTTAAAACTAAAAGCATGTTACCCTAACTGACTCAATTTTTGATCTGATTTGTCATATATTTACTAAAATTCATTATTATTGTTGGAGGCTTCCGGCATGCTTTATATATATATATATATATATATATATATATATATATATATATATATATATATATATATATATATATATATATATATATATATATATATATATATATATATATATATATATATATATATATATATATATATATATATATTACAGTTAGGTCCAGAAATATTTGGACAGTGACACAATTTTCGCGAGTTGGGCTCTGCATGCCACCACATTGGATTTGAAATGAAACCTCTACAACAGAATTCAAGTGCAGATTGTAACGTTTAATTTGAAGGTTTGAACAAAAATATCTGATAGAAATTGTAGGAATTGTACACATTTCTTTACAAACACTCCACATTTTAGGAGGTCAAAAGTAATTGGACAAATAAACCAAACCCAAACAAAATATTTTTATTTTCAATATTTTGTTGCGAATCCTTTGGAGGCAATCACTGCCTTAAGTCTGGAACCCATGGACATCACCAAACGCTGGGTTTCCTCCTTCTTAATGCTTTGCCAGGCCTTTACAGCCGCAGCCTTCAGGTCTTGCTTGTTTGTGGGTCTTTCCGTCTTAAGTCTGGATTTGAGCAAGTGAAATGCATGCTCAATTGGGTTAAGATCTGGTGATTGACTTGGCCATTGCAGAATGTTCCACTTTTTTGCACTCATGAACTCCTGGGTAGCTTTGGCTGTATGCTTGGGGTCATTGTCCATCTGTACTATGAAGCGCCGTCCGATCAACTTTGCGGCATTTGGCTGAATCTGGGCTGAAAGTATATCCCGGTACACTTCAGAATTCATCCGGCTACTCTTGTCTGCTGTTATGTCATCAATAAACACAAGTGACCCAGTGCCATTGAAAGCCATGCATGCCCATGCCATCACGTTGCCTCCACCATGTTTTACAGAGGATGTGGTGTGCCTTGGATCATGTGCCGTTCCCTTTCTTCTCCAAACTTTTTTCTTCCCATCATTCTGGTACAGGTTGATCTTTGTCTCATCTGTCCATAAAATACTTTTCCAGAACTGAGCTGGCTTCATGAGGTGTTTTTCAGCAAATTTAACTCTGGCCTGTCTATTTTTGGAATTGATGAATGGTTTGCATCTAGATGTGAACCCTTTGTATTTACTTTCATGGAGTCTTCTCTTTACTGTTGTCTTAGAGACAGATACACCTACTTCACTGAGAGTGTTCTGGACTTCAGTTGATGTTGTGAACGAGTTCTTCTTCACCAAAGAAAGTATGCGGCGATCATCCACCACTGTTGTCATCCCTGGACGCCCAGGCCTTTTTGAGATCCCAAGCTCACCAGTCGATTCCTTTTTTCTCAGAATGTACCCGACTGTTGATTTTGCTACTCCAAGCATGTCTGCTATCTCTCTGATGGATTTTTTCTTTTTTTTCAGCCTCAGGATGTTCTGCTTCACCTCAATTGAGAGTTCCTTAGACCGCATGTTGTCTGGTCACAGCAACAGCTTCCAAATGCAAAACCTCACACCTGTAATCAACCCCAGACCTTTTAACTACTTCATTGATTACAGGTTAACGAGGGAGACGCCTTCAGAGTTAATTGCAGCCCTTAGAGTCCCTTGTCCAATTACTTTTGGTCCCTTGAAAAAGAGGAGGCTATGCATTACAGAGCTATGATTCCTAAACCCTTTCTCCGATTTGGATGTCAAAACTCTCATATTTCAGCTGGGAGTCTGCACTTTCAGCCCATATTATATATATATATATATATATATATATATATATATATATATATATATATATATATATATATATATATATATATATATATATATATATATATATATATATATATATATATATATATATATATGTGTCCAGAAATATTTGGACAGTGACACAAGTTGTTATTTTAGCTGTTTACAAAAACATGTTCAGAAGTACAAATTATATATATATATATATATATATATATATATATATATATATATATATATATTTATATTTATACAATTTTTTTTTTTCTACATATTTTCCTTATGTTTTTTCTACAGGTGCTTTCTTTCTGTGTTTTTGTTTCCCCATGTGTGTTTTTGTCTGAGGTATAATGTTTTTTTTTTTTTTAAAAAATGTAATATTTTTTTTGGGTTTTTTTGTCTATGTATGGATATATTTATGATGGTATTATTTTATATGTAGATCCGCTTGTCTATGGATCTTTTTTAAGCCAGTATATGCTTCATTTCTTTGTATTTGCCTATGATTAAGGAGTTCTTCTCTGAAACATGTAAGGCACTATAAGGCATATGGAGAGATTTTTTTTAGTCCCTATAAGAATTTTTGTTTTACTTGGAATTAATAAATTTGAAGGTTTTTTTTTTTAACCCCTTCAAACCCCGGGCGCTTTCCGTTTTTGCGTTTTTGTATTTTGCTCCCCTTCTTCCGAGAGCCGTAACTTTTTTATTTTTCTGTCAATCTTGCCATATGAGGGCTTGTTTTTTGCGGGACGAGTTGTACTTTTAAATGAAACCATAAGTTTTTCCATATAGTGTACTGGAAAACAGCAAAACAATTCCAAGTGTGCAAAAACTGCAAAAAAGTGTGATTGCACAATAGTTTTTGGGATGTTTTATTCACAGTGTTCACTATATGGTAAAACTGATGTGTGGGTGTGATGCCTGAGGTCGGTGCGAGTTTGTAAACACCAAACATGTATAGGTTTACTTGTATCTAAGGGGTTAAAAATATTCACAAGCTTGTCCAATAAAAGTGGCATTGGTTTTGCGCAATTTTCCGAAACCCGTAGAGTTCTCATTTTTTGGGAGCTATGGCTCAGTGACAGATTTTTTTTTTTTGCGTCTCGAGCTGACATTTTTAATGGTACCATTTTTGCGCAGATGCTATGTTTTGATCTCCTGTTATTGCATTTTGCGTAAAACTTGCAGCAACCAAAAAACTAATTTTGGCGTTTGGTAAACGGCGTAGCGGCAAAAAATTCCAATCAGATTAATTGATTTTATATTTTGATAGATCGGGCATTTCTGAACGTGGCGATACCAAATGTGTGTATTTTTTTTTAACCCTTTAATTTTCAATGGGGTGAAAGGGGGGTGATTTGAACTTTTTTAGCTTTTTTTTTTTTTTCTAGTCCCCCTAGGGGGCTATAAGGGCAGCACGATCGCATTGCTGATCCAATCTGCTGATTACAGCTACACAGCAGATATGACCACTTCCTGATTCACTCGGCTCCGGGCCGAGTGAAACCGAAAGTGACTCATGATAGCTACAGGCGTCATCACATGACCCTGTGCTACCATGGCAACCAAAAGTCACGTGATCATGCATTTGACTTCCGGTGGGGGCGGCGGTAAGTGAAAATCATGGCCGTTCGCATATACATCTCGCTGCAAGACTTCGGCAGCGAGATGTAAGGGGATAAATGTTGCGAGTGTAAGTGATTCCACTTGTAACATGGAGGCACACATGTCAACTGTTGAAAACAGCTGATATGTGCTCGGATCGCCGCGACCTGCCCATGGCAGGGGGCGGGGATTAACCTCACACGATCCAGACATGGTGCTGGGTAGGCTTCCCTCCCCTCCTCCTTTCCAATTAAGACAGACAGATAGTATAGACAGACAGGCAGTATACACAGACAGTATACACTCAGTATACACAGACAGACAGTATAGACAAACAGAATTCAGACATATTATACTGTAGACAGACAGTATACACAGTATACACACACAGACAGTATACAGACAGTATACACATACAGACAGTATACACAGACAGACAAACAGTATACAAAGACAGTATACACAGACAGACAGCTACATATTGCACACAATACAGGACACACATATCTTATACATACAGACACACATACAGACAGCACCTAACACATGATTGACATCATACTCACCTCCTTCTTGGCCTTCTAGATTTCAGAGGGTCTTTTGCTGCAGCTGAAGAAGCTGCTTCTGTGCAGGTGCCCCTCCCCCCTCTGGTGAAGACGGGAGCAGATAGGAAACAGAGCACACAGGAGGGGAGGGCACCCTGTGCTGGAGCCTGTGCACCACAGGAGCAGCAAGTGACAGTGAACTGCTGCTTACCCCATCTGCTTTCTGCTGGAAGGGGCACTGTGCACCGCAGGAAGGGGCTCTGTGAGACTGGTGGCCATGGTACTCCCCTATCCCACGCTCCCCCAGCATCCTTCTGCAATGCTGGCAGCAACTGACCAGCATGTAAGCAGTGCAGCGCAATACCTCAGTGTCATGTGCAGCCACTTACAGCAGCGTCAGCTGTCAGTGCAGCCTCCAACTCACATCTATTTGAATCAGGGGCTGGGGCAGGGGGGCCCCCTGCACCCCAGGCCCAGTCGCAGTGGTGACCTCTGCGATCACGGTTGTTACGCCCCTGTGTGTGTGAACATACCCTAAAGGCTGCTTTACACCAGACAATCTATCGTGCGATAGATCGTCGGGGGTCACTGTTTTTGTGACGCACATCCGGCATTGCTGGCGATGCCGGCCTGTGTGACACCTCCTAGCGACGCAGTATCGCTCACAAATCGTGAGTCGGGTACTGCTCGCTAGGTTCCATAATATCGTTTAATTTAGTTGATCATCGTTTCCGTGGTAGCACACGCCGCTCCGTGTGACACCACGGGAACGATGAGCAGCTCACCTGCCTCCCGCGGCCGCCGCCGGCTCTGTGGAAGGAAGGAGGTGGGTGGGATGTTTACGTCCCGCTCATCTCCGCCCCTTCACTTCTATTGGCCGGCGGCCGTGTGACGTCGCTGTGACGCCGAACGTCCCTCCCACTCCAGGAAGTGGACGTTCGCCGCCCACAGCGAGGTCGCACGAGAGGTAAGTATGTGTGACGGGGGTTACTAACTTTGTGCGACACGGGCAGCGATTTGCCCGTGACGCAAAAAGGACGGGGGCGGGTACGATCGATTGTGCGATTTCACAATCGATCGTACCGTGTAAAGCAGCCTTAAGTGTTTATTGGAAATCCAAAGAACTACATACTATTTTTCTGTAAAAAAACAGTGGTATCAACTTTGGCCCTTGAATCCTTCTGAGATCTGAGAGCCACATTTTGCAATCAATGTCTCACTTTTTCACAAAGAGGTTCTATCTATCTATTGGGTGCTTTACATGCTGCGACATCACTAGCAATGTCATTAGCGATTGCACCCGCCCCGTCGTTTGTGCGTCACGGGCATATCGCTGCCCGTGGCAAACAATATCGGAGCTACGAGTCACACATACTTACTTTCCTAGTGACATCACTGTTGGCAGCGAACAACCTCTTTTTTTTTTTTTTTTTTTAAGGGGGAGGTTTGTGCGACGTCACACAGCGGTCCAAGCGGAGGGGCAGAGACCAGCCGCATTAACGACACGCCCACCTCATTGCCGGAGGACGCAGGAACGCTGTTGTTCGTCGTTCCTCGGGTGTCACACTAGCGATGTGTGCTGCCTCAGGAACGACGAACAACCTGCGTCCAGCACCAGCAACGATATTTGGGAAATGAATGACGTGTCAACAATCAACGATTAGGTGAGTATTTTTGATCGTTAGCGGTCGCTTGTAGGTGTCACACGCAACGACGTCGCTAACGAGGCCGGATGTGCATCACTAATTCCGTCACCCCAATGATATCTCGTTAGCGATGTTGTTGCATGTAAAGCGGCCTTATCTATCTATCGCTAATACAAAAACCCATTTAAAAGTTTTGATTAGTCCTGGGAAACTGAAGGGCTGAAAATAATGGCATACCACCTGTGAGATGATGTGAGGTGCAAAGTGGCACAGCATTGTCCAGCGGAACAGTAACCCCTCCCCCCACACTCTCCCATAATGTTAATTTTATCGGTTTCTGCATCCTCAGGATGCAGATACAATTGAATGCAAAGGGGAAACGGAGAACCGTCAGCCTTGTTTTTCACTTGCACAAAATTTTTTACTTTTGCCTTTTTTAGCCTTTGTATGTGCTTACCTCTTTTTTTTAGTTTGCCACTGTGGGCGGAGTTTAGGGTTTCCAGATGTTTAACCTAATTCATCATTTGTGACATTTATAAAAGTCACAATTTGTCACAAATGTACTGCAGTCCCCCTCTGAAATGATTTCATCTACACCAAATATATATATATATATATATATATATATATAAATATTAATTATATTTAACATTTCTGCTCCATTTTACAAAATATTTGCTTTTTTTTCACTTAAAAGTTGCAAAAACAGTTACAAATTGAAGACCATTTTTTAGTTTGTGCAAAATCTATGAACAAAGTGTACCACGTTGTAACAAAAAGATGGCATTGAATACCACGAGACGAAAAAGGAAAGTCAAGAAAAAAAAAGAGCAATATCATTTTTCTACACTGAGAGACAAACTGCGCAAGGCAGAATTATGCTACATGTGAATGCTGCATTTTTTTGCCACATTTTTGTTGCGTTTTTTTGGTGCAGTTTTGTTGTTAGCAAGTTCTGACTTTTGACGTCCCAGCAAAGTCTATGTGAAATCAGCTTTGCTGTGCGCATGTTGCAGTTTTTTCATCTGCAGTTTATTTGTTAAAACCTTTTGACAAAAAAGAAGCAGCCTGATCATTCTCCTTGCGGTTGTGTCCCATTTTGTCACCTGTTGAAATCAATGAGGGGTTTGAAAAATGCATGGATAAACGCATTATTATTATTATTATTATTATTCATTTATAGAGCACCATTGATTCCATGGTGCTGTACATGAGAAGGGGGTTACATACAAAATACATATACAAGTTACAGTAGACAGACTAGTACAGAGGGAAGAGGGCCCTGCCCTTGCGGGCTTACATTCTATAGGATTATGGGGAGGAGACAGTAGGTGGGGTGTAGGTGGGGCGGCAGCTCCGCACGGTGGTGGGGCGGCAGCTCCGCACGGTGGTGGGGCGGCAGCTCCGCACGGTGGTGGGGCGGCAGCTCCGCACGGTGGTGGGGCGGCAGCTCCGCACGGTGGTGGGGCGGCAGCTCCGCACGGTGGTGGGGCGGCAGCTCCGCACGGTGGTGGGGCGGCAGCTCCGCACGGTGGTGGGGCAGTGAGGTCATTCAAGGTTATAGGCATTTCTGAACAGATGAGTCTTTAGGTTCCGTTTGAAGTTTGCAAGTGTAGTAGATAATCTGACGTGTTGAGGCATGGTTACAAATTGGTGAATTTTGTATGCGTTGTACTTATCAACAAAAACGCAGGTCACCAACATAGTTCCAGGATAAATACTGTTCTCTCTCTCATCACTCGGGTGATTTGCTGTCACAGGTGGAGGACTACAGCTGTGGCCGCGGCTAACCTGAGTGACGTTACCGCTAACTGAGCGGTTCACTTCAGTTGCTACATAGAGCTCACAGTGAGCAGTCATGTTCGATGGCGTTCACTGTGAGTGTGAAATGTAGCAGTGCTGAAAGCATCGTGGGACCTAGTGTGGATTACATCGGACCTACACGGGTGTGTTTGGGGTTAATAAAGTGATGAAAGGTTTTTTTTTTTGTCTTTTTATTTCAAATAAAGGATTTATGGGGTGTTTGCTCTTATTTACTTTCACTGGCAGATTAATGATGCGGGGGGAGTCATAGATGTCTGCCATCATTAATCTAGCGCTTAGTAGCAGCTGTGGCCAGTTAATAACTGCTTATTACCCCGATTGCCTCTGTACCAGGGCAATGGAAAGAGCTGGGTCCAGCGCCAGAATTGGCGCATCTATCGATGTGCCACTGCTGGAACCGCTGTGGGCTCTTAGGCTAAGACCGCACTTTGCGTTCTCCTACTTGCAGTTCTTAACGCACGTTTTGGGCTTAATTGATTTGACCAAAGTTGCCTTTTTCAGAAATTTAGCGCTGAAAATGTATGCGTATTTACCGCGTTTAAGATGCGTTTTCAGCGCTTTTTACATGATTTTACACCTGTGTTTTGACAGATGCGTTTTGAACATCAAAACACTGCTAAATAAAGAATAGTCAAACTTCATGAAAAAAGAGGAAAAAAAAAGGAAAACACAATTTTGGAATTAATAAAGAAAAAAATTTATATTATGAAATTATAGCGGTTTTATAATATTTAATGTTAAAATAGCAATAAAATCAAAATTTTCTTTAATTTAATTGTCGGACTGTGTGTGTGTAAAGGGACATATTATTCCATTATTTTAATGTCAGAAAAGCATGCGTTTTTGTAGTCAAAAACGCATGTTTTCCGCACCTAAAATGCAGGAAATTTGAAGTTTCTTGGTTTTTGCCATTTCTCATTGACTTCAGTGTTAGCAAAACGATGCAGAAATGGTAAAAACAATTGACATGCTGCTTCTTTGAACGCATGTTTTTTGCCACAAATTATGCAAATTAAACGCAGCGTTTTAAAACGCAAAGTGCGGTCTGAAAATCTACATTTTCCATAGACTATTATGGAAAAGCCAAACGCATGCCTTTTGGCATGAAAACGCTGCAGTTCAAAATGGACCTAAAAGCAGCTGAAACGCATGGGGAAACGCAAAGTGCGGTCATACCCTTATTGTTAGGCTAGAAATTGCCAAATAACCATGGCCCTTCCCACCCTAATAATATCAGCCACCAGTTGTCTGCTGTATCTAGGCTGGTTTTAGAAAAATGGGGGGGCCCCACGTCATTTAGGAATAAATAAATAAATCAAATAATTTAAAAAAAAAAGCGTGGGATCCCCTCTACTTTCCATAACCAGCCAAAGTACAGCAGACAGCTGAGGGTTGCAGCCTACAGCTGCTGCTCTCTGTGTTGCATATGACAAATGGGAACCCACATCATTTAGTTTACCGCCCATAAAATAAAAAAAAACAGCTGGCCAAACTGGCTATCGCTCTATCAATTTATTCTGTTATTTCTTTCTATCTATTCTTTCTTATTAACTATTCTATATGTTCTTTCTTTCTATCTACTCTAGAAGTTCTTTCTATATACGGTATCTATTCTTTCTATTTTTCTTCTTTCTATCTATCTATGTATCTATCTATCTATTCTAGCTAGCTATCAATCAATTATCCTATCCTATCCTATTTTTGTTTCTTTCTCCTTTAAAAAATGCATTAACAAAAATGCAGCAAGAATGCACCATCATTACAAGTGTTTTTGTTTTTTACATTTCCTGGCTCTCTGTACAAGGTGCAGTTTTGCTTGTAGTTTGGTTGCAGCTAAAACGGCAGCGCGAGCATATAGCCTAAAGGTTGCTTTACACGCTATGACATCACTAAAGCGATGTCGTTGGGGTCACGGATTTTGTGACGCACATCCGGCCGCATTAGCGATGTCGTTGTGTGTGACACCTATTAGCGATTTTGTACACTGTCTTTATAACAGGGAAAAGGGAGAGGGGAAACATAAAATGAGGTGTAGCAAGCATTGAAATTACTTATTTTACAATTTTGAATCATTGCAAAAACGTTCAAAATCGCTAATCAGTAACATCCCCCCCTAATCTCAATTATCGTTGATGCTGCAGTAACTATGTTGTTTGTCGTTCCTGCGGCAGCACACATCACTGTGTAACACCGCAGGAATGAGGAACCTCTCCTTACCTGCGGCCGCCGGCAATGAGAAAGGAAGAAGGTGGGTGGAATGTTGCGTCCCGCTCATCCCCGCCCCTCCGCTTTGATTGGGCGGCCGCTGTGACGCTGAACGAACCGCCCGATTAGAAAAGAGGCGGTTCTCCGGTCACAGCGACGTCGCTATGTAGGTAAGTGTGACGGGTCCGCGCGATGTTGTGTGCCACGGGCAGTGATTTGCCAGTGTCGCACAACTGATGGGGGCGGGTACGCACACTAGCGATATTGGTAACGATATTGCAGCATGTAAAGCGGCCTTTAGGGCTCATGCACGCGTTGCTTATTTTTTTGCGTTTCTGCAGCATTTTGAGCAGCAGCGTTACATTGTCAAAGTGCATGCGTTCTGCTTCCCCAGCAAAGTCTGAGAATCATGCAAAATGTGTGCACGATGCTTTTTGAAACGCAGCGTATTGATTGTCAAAAAGTTGACAATCTCTGCATTTAGAAAAGCAGCATGTCACTTCTTTTGAGTGCTTTGGCAGCGCTCTGCACCCATTGAAATCAATGAGTTGTAGAAAAATGCTACCAAAATGCTAAGCAGTGCGTTTGCACTGCATTTCTGTTGCGATCCGCATTTTTTTTTTTTAACATAACAAACGCAGTTCTTTTAGTCACTCTCACACTCACTCACACTCACACTCTCACTCCCCCCCCCACCCCGATCCATGATCACCAGCGCGGCACTGCACAGCGTTCACACTGTGCGGCTTCTCCTCTTTTGAAAAAGACAGCCACTCATTAATCACTCATATTCCCTACTTTCCTCGCCCACCGCCGCCTATGATTGGTTGCAGTCAGACACGCCCCCACGCTGAGTGACAGCTGTCTCACTGCAACTAATCACAACCGCCGGTGGTCGTGTCTATATCGAGCAGTAAAAAAAAAAATAAGTAATTAAAAAAACAACGTGCGGTCCCCCCCAATTTTGATACCAGCCAGGGTAAAGCCACATGGCTGAAGGCTGGTATTCTCAGGATGGGGAGCTCCACATTATGGGGAGCCCCCAGCCTAATATTAGCCAGCAGCCGCCCGGAATTGCCGCATCCATTAGATGCGACAGTCCCGGGACTCTACTCAGCTCATCCCAAATTGCCCTGGTGCGATGGTAAACTGGGTAATAAGGAGTTAATGGTAGCATCCCATAGCTGCCACTAATTCCTGGGTTAATCATGGCAGGCATCTCCCCGAGATACCTTCCATGATTAACCTGTAAGTTAAAGAAAATAAACACACACATCCAAAAAATCCTTTATTTGCAATGAAAGACAAAAAAACACCCTCTTTCACCACTTTATTAACCCCTCAAAAACACCTCCAGGTCCGACATAATCCACGTAAGGTCCGACTCCCAAGACTCTTTCAGCTCTGCTACATCGGAAGCTGACAGGAGCGGCAGTAGAACACCGCCACTCCTGTGAGCTCCATGCAGCAACTGAAGTGAGTCGCGCAATCAGCTGTGCTGTCACTGAGGTTACTTGCTGCCACCGCTCTCAGGTGGAGGACTGTAGCTTTGGCCGCGAGTAACCTGAGTGAAAGCACAGCTGATCGCGCGGGTCACTGCAGTCACTCAGGGGATTTGCGATCACAGGTGAGTCCTTCACGTGTGATCGCAAATCAGGCTGTGACACAGAGAGAGAGAGGTGCTGCGCGATGTCAGTGAAATCGGGTGAAGCTCTGACGTCACTGCTGCAGACTCCTGTGTCCTGGCACTGACCTCCAGAGGTTCATCTGAGTTCATGACTGCACACAGAGACAGAGCCGTGGGATGACAATGACGTTTGGTGCAGTTCATCTGAGTTCATTCTCATTGCCCGGCTCTGTCTGTGTCTGCTGTTAGCGGGCATGTAGCAGAGCTGGGGGACCGCACTGACAAAAATGCATCCAAAACGCATGTAAAATGCATCCAAAATACATGCGTTTTGGAGGCATTCTTTTTGTCAACACGCAGCATCATGTCTGCCAGAGGGTGCATTTATTTCTACACTGACCAGGACGCAACATGCGCATGAGCCCTTAGAGGGAAGTCACGTGTGGCATAGTGAGCGCCTGAGCTGAGTAATGTGTTGAAAAAGAGCGAAATTGGAGTTTCTGTGGTATTTTTATTGATTATGTTTAAACATAAGAAATGACCTTTCCTCCATATAAACAATGCAAATAAGAAACAATACTTAAAATTGAATAATAGCCACTTTAAGCCATGATGCTTGCACTCTATTGCTGTAGAACTGGTTAAAATGTTACTGAAATATTATAATTGATATAAATACACGCCTCGTTCACTTGATGGCTTAATATTTATATTAGTTATTTTTTGTGACTGTTTTAGGACCTTCGATCTAATGTGCTGAAAATCTGCAAATTTCTGGCCATAAGCCTCGATGATAAAGCAATAGACATCGTGGTGGAAAAAGCTACTTTTAAGAACATGAAAGATGATTCTCTTGCTAATTATGAATTTCTTTCAAATGAAGTTTTGGACAAAAATAAAGGAGCTTTTTTACGTAAAGGTAAGGTAAAAGTGAAGGTGTTTGACAGCTGAAAAAAAGAGGCAAGAACTGTATATAAAATAAAAATATATAGTCTGACTCTATCTCTTAAATTCCCATTGATCTACAGTAGTACCTAAGCTCTAGTCATTGTCTTCTTCCATTCTTTGTATAAAAAGCTATAAGCAATTATGTGTTGTGTAGACACAAGACTGTGCCATACTCCGTGGTATTTACGGAGAGCAGTTGATAAAATGACAACTCTGTCACTGGAAACTATTTCTTAAAGGCCCAGTCACACACAACGACTTACCAGTGATCCCGACAACGATACCACCTGATAAGGATCGCTGGTAAGTCACTGGGAGGGCACTGGTGAGATGTCACACAGTCAGACCTTACCAACGATGCAGTAGTGACCTGTATAACGATCTCGGCGGTCATTGGGAACCTGTCACACAGCATCAAACACAGTGATGCGTCCTGCCCAGCAGGACATCGCCTTTGAAGAAAATGGTCCGAACCATTCGGCAACGACTAGCGATCTCACAACAGGGGCCTGATCGCTGGTAGGTGTCACACATAATGAGATCGCTAACGGGATCGCTACTGCGTCACAGAAACCGTGACTCCGCACTCGTTAGCGATCTCGTTGTGTGTGACGGGGCCTTAAAATGTTAGCAAGGAGGAGGCATTCTTGTATTAGTTACACAGTTCATTGTTCATAAAGACAGTGGCTCAGCTTTTTCTCTATTTACCAGGGATTGTTGGTGACTGGAAAAATCTAATGACGGTGGCACAAAATGAGATGTTTGATAAAGTGTACAAAGAGAAGATGGGAGATCTGCCAATGAAGATTACGTGGGAGCTCAATGAAGAAACTGCATCTTAGAGCCCTGTTTTTGTCATATAAACTTTAGAGTGAATATTCAGTTTCAAACAATGTCTTGTGTTTTAGTCTAAATTTGTCCTGCAACTTTTGCTAAAGAATTTATAAAGAGAACCTTTCATGACTTTTTCTGTTTTAAACTGGTTACATCCTAACATAGGCGCTGAGTAACAGTATTTTTTCTGTTTTGTAATAAACCTCTTAGTTTCGGAATTTATAAAGTTTTTATGTAAATTTTCCCTTCAAACACGTAAGTGGTAACAGATTCTTCTCATTAGTGGTAATCTACATGTTATGCAATAAGTATTCTAACATGGGTAGAGAGGTAATATTGCCTATCTCACAGCAGCCGTACCCACACCTTACTGGCTCATGTACAGACTAGTATCGCTAGCTGCACAACATCATCATGGTTCTTGCAGAGACTGGAATATCCATAGTCGCACAACTAGAAACCTACAACCCAAACCTGTCTATCTGAAAAGCCTTTGAGTTGTCTATCGTACCTCCTGAGGAACCAGAGCGGAGGTTGCTAACACTGCAAATCAAGATTGGGTCCTTGGTATTGATCTCTGCACGCTTACCCTATGTGTGAAAACATAAAAAATAAGCACAAGCAGACAAAAGAGAAATAATAAATGCAAGCAAGGGAAAACTCCAAATAACCAAACAGAAAACAAAAGATAGGTGTAGGAAAGGCAAATGAGAAAACATAGAAAACAACCCTGGTCTCTGCCTAGATCTCTTATGGTCCCATCACACGTAGCGACGCATCAACGATCCCACCAGCGATCCGACCTGGCAGGGATCATTGGTGCGTCACTACATGATCGCTGGTGAGCTGTCAATCAGGCAGATCTCACCAGCGACCAGCCACCAACCACTCATGTAACGATGCTGGGCTTGGTAACCAGGGTAAATATCGGGTAACTAAGCAAAGCACTTTGCTTGGTTACCCGATATTTACCCTGGTTACCAGCATACACCGCTTACAGGCTGCCAGCGCTGGCTCCCTGTATACGTACCTAGGGTACACATCAGGTTACTAAGCAAAGCGCTTTGCTTAGTTACCCGATATTTACCCTGGCTACATGTGCAGGGAGCCAACGCTGGGAGCCTGTAAGTGGCGTACGCTGGTAACCAGGGTAAATATCGAGTAACCAAGCAAAGCGCTTTGCTTAGTTACCCAATATTTACCCTGGTTACCAACGTACGCTGCTTACACAGAGTCGGTGCTCGTTGGTCTCCCGCAGCCAAACACACCGATGCGTGCTGCACAGCGGGAGACCAACGAGCAAAGAAAGGTCCTGATCGTTTTGTAACGATCAGCGACCTTGCAGCAGGGACCCACTCGCTGGTGCTTGTCACACACAGCGATATTGCTGGCGAGGTCGCTGATACGTCACAAAACCTGTGACGTTTCAGCGATCTCGCTAGCGATATCGCTATGTGTGATGGGGGCTATAGCTGCAGGGTTGGAATTCTTTAGCAGTAATTCCCACAGATAAATAGCGAGTATAGAAATCTAGTATCTGGAGAGTACAAATAGCCCCACCCGGGATGTGATAGGACAGAGAAAATGAGCAAGTGAAAAGAACTGATAACCACAAACCAAAGGGATGGAAGCAGAGGTAAAAGACAATCAGACAATACCCTATTATTCACTTTGATGGATATCTGGCAAATACCTCGCCGCTATTCGAGTATTCGCGAATATTCGACCCCCAATGTAAGTCTATGGGAAACCAGAATAATTTTATGTCGGACCTGTCGGTGACCTGTGGTGACTGAGGAAAAGGCTGAAACAGTATGGGCACAGCCTGTAGAAGGTGCCTGACTGCATTTCTGGTGTCTGTGAATAACGTGGTCAGAGCAGCACGTGGCGTTTACGTAGTCGCCAGAACAGCTCTCAATCCAAAGTAAAAGAGAGGAAATTGCTAAGAAACCGTTTCTACTGCTTAATAACTGTAATAAAACGTCAAATCAAGCCCCGACCTCCCAAAAAAAACCACTGTAGCATATGTTCACATGTTTCGTTTTTTACATTTTTTTTTCCTTTTTCGATTAGAAAGGGCTGCAACTTATACATTATATTGGTGTCTGTCTCACACCTCCTTTTTTGGGACAAATTTGACAGCACTTTAAAAGATCAGCTACAATGTGCCCTTTGGGATGTTGACCTTGGCCTCCCCCTACTCCTCCACCAGCACCACCGGCTCCAGTGGCCCTCTATTCAAATATAGAAAGGGCCACTGGCTGTCCTCAAATCTCAGACTTCTTAGGGCTCTCAGGTGGGCCTTGTAACATACATTGGTGAGGGATGGCAGTCATTTGTAGTTTTCTGCATCCCCTATATCATTAGTGTGAAAGTTGGAATACGTACTCCATAACACCTTACAGTGCTATTGCCAATGTGGCCATTTCGATGTTGGCCTTGCCCTCTTCCTCCTCCACCAACACCACCGGCTCCAGTGGCCCTCTATTCAAATGATTCAGAAATGTATGTTTTATGGACAAATGAACACCACGCTGGGACATCAAAGCTGATGTTGTTAATGATGATTGCATCTGACCAAAAGCTGGTTGGGAGCAGGAGGCATCATTGCCTGCTTCATAGACTGCAGTTTGTGAAGCATGCAGCACCGTGGAAGTGGCAGTTGTTTCACTTTGGAACTCAGGCTTTATTCCACTAGCTAACACCGAGGATTTCAAAAACTTCCGTTTCGCCAGGAGGGAATGGTTCAAAGACCATGCAGCACAGCATCAGAAGTTACTCCCAACAGCTTATTTTAAAAAAAATTGGTAGCATAAGCAACAAGGCCTAACATGCCAAGGAGTTTAATACATTCAGTTTCCCCAGGGGATAACGGTTCAGACAATATGGAGCACTGCATCAGTAGGTACTCCCAAAAGCTTTTTATTAAAAAAATGGTAGCATAAGCAACAGGGCATAACATGCCAAGGATTTTAATACATTCAGTTCCCCTAGGGTGTAGTGGTTCAGACATCATGTAGCTAAGCATCACAAGGTACTCCCAAGAGCTCCCAACAGCTTATTTTAAAAAAAATTGGTAGCATAAGCAACAAGGCCTAACATGCCAAGGAGTTTAATACATTCATTTTTTCACACCGCCAAAAGATCGGGGAAAGCCTCTGTTGCCACAAGCCGATATGGCAAAATCTCAAGGGCTATCAATCATGCAATGTGTGCAGTTATGGTTTCTGACCTTGGTTGCATAACAGGGTATTTTCGCTTCTTTTTGAAGGTCTGTGATAAGGACAACTGAACGGAACGCTGGGACATCGAAGCTGATGTCGTTGATGATTGAGTTTGGCCAACATCAGGTTGCACACCAGTTTGGGAAGCAGGCAGCTCAGGGGAAGTGGCAGAGTTTTGAGTCTGGAAATCGTGTTTTTCACCTAGAGCTGTCAAACACCTAGTGGTGTGCTTGGCTAACATATGGTTTCTCATGGTGGAGGTGCCCAAGCTGGAAGTATTTCTGCCTCTGCTAAGCTTGGTCTGACAGATTTGACAGATGGCAACTGTTTGGTCCGAAGGACTCTTGGGAAAAAAAACTCCCACACAATCGCACCACGGACCTTTTGGACTTTGAGATGGCTGAGGTGGTGCACGGACCCTTGGACTCTGAGATGCCATAGGTGATGGTGTCATGTGCACAGTCAATTAACTTCTGGCAGTGGTCGAAACCCTATATCTTAGTCTTTTTTCGGACTATGGGCACATGCTCCTTTGCACTGCTGCTCTCACAATCCATGCCACCCATCCATGTTGGATCAGTCACCTCATCATCGATCATGTCGTCTTATCTCATCAGATCAGGTCAATATCTTCGGGAATGGAGGTTTCAGGCTGACCTGAGGGCAACCTTATCTCATCATCCTCCAACACTTCCACCTGATTGCCCAGCATGTCACGGCCAAACACATGGCTTTCTTCTGGCCTTGGGTGCTCAAAGATCTGTGATTCACTGCACACCACGGCCTCACCTGCATTGGTGGTGTTGCGTGGTGAGAGGCAAGAAAGGTCAAAGGGTCCCGTAAACAGTTCTTCAGAGTAACCTGCTTTGGTGTCATATGTTTCTTTAGAATACTGATGTTGTGAGGAAGGAGGACCAGGCTGAGGATTCAATGGGCCAGTCTCTGGGCTACTCAAGTCTGTCTGTGTGGACCCTTGGGATTTGCTACTCGACAAGTAACTGGAGGCATTTTCTGCTATGCAACTCGTTACCTGTTCGCACTGTTCAGGGCGCGAGAGTGCTTTCCCACATGGACAAGAAAATTGGGATAGGAAGGCAGAGGTAGATAAAGCAGGAACCTTTTTCTTTGGCTCGATGACTCTGCTTGGGCGACTACCACTGTCACTACCACCTCATCCACGGCCCTTACCCCCTCTTTTTCCCATTTTTTTTGTTTGATTAGTTGAAGGTGAATACTGTAACGTGACATTTTCTAAAGGCAGTGGAACAACATTTATGCCGGGTTGTTAAACTTGTGTTAATAGTTTCTCACGATAGCTGTTTCTGTAAGTCTAAAAACCAAAAGGTACCTTTTATTGGACAAACTACCACTTGAAGGAGTCGACAAAGATGATGTGAATGTCTTTCAGCCCCAAAAGAAAACAGGGTTTGACAACACTTTTATTTTAGTATTGGTTTTTGGCACTCAGACTGTGTGTTAGTTGCAGCAAGCCACAGGTTCTGTAAGATATGAAGCCCCCCAAAATATCCTAGCTCGTTGCTTGGAAGGTACTGGACTTGAGGCAGAAGTTGTGCACCTGACACAGAGTATTAATAAAAATTGGGTAATACTGAGACTGTGTTTTAATAAGAGGAAGCCACTATGTAGGTTCTGTAAGATAGGAAGCCCCCCAAAATATGCTAGCTTGTTGCTAGGAAGGTAATGGAATTGAGGCAGAAGTTGTGCACCTGACACCAAGTACAGTTAGGTCCATAAATATTTGGACAGTGACACAATTTTCGCGAGTTGGGCTCTGCATGCCACCACATTGGATTTGAAATGAAACCTCTACAACAGAATTCAAGTGCAGATTGTAACGTTTAATTTGAAGGTTTGAACAAAAATATCTGATAGAAAACCCAAACAAAATATTTTTATTTTCAATATTTTGTTGCGAATCCTTTGGAGGCAATCACTGCCTTCAGTCTGGAACCCATGGACATCACCAAACGCTGGGTTTCCTCCTTCTTAATGCTTTGCCAGGCCTTTACAACCGCAGCCTTCAGGTCTTGCTTGTTTGTGGGTCTTTCCGTCTTAAGTCTGGATTTGAGCAAGTGAAATGCATGCTCAATTGGGTTAAGATCTGGTGATTGACTTGGCCATTGTAGAATGTTCCACTTTTTTGCACTCATGAACTCCTGGGTAGCTTTGGCTGTATGCTTGGGGTCATTGTCCATCTGTACTATGAAGCGCTGTCCGATCAACTTTGCGGCATTTGGCTGAATCTGGGCTGAAAGTATATCCCGGTACACTTCAGAATTCATCCGGCTACTCTTGTCTGCTGTTATGTCATCAATAAACACAAGTGACCCAGTGCCATTGAAAGCCATGCATGCCCATGCCATCACGTTGCCTCCACCATGTTTTACAGAGGATGTGGTGTGCCTTGGATCATGTGCCGTTCTTTTTCTTCTCCAAACTTTTTTCTTCCCATCATTCTGGTACAGGATGATCTTTGTCTCATCTGTCCATAGAATACTTTTCCAGAACTGAGCTGGCTTCATGAGGTGTTTTTCAGCAAATTTAACTCTGGCCTGTCTATTTTTGGAATTGATGAATGGTTTGCATCTAGATGTGAACCCTTTGTATTTACTTTCATGGAGTCTTCTCTTTACTGTTGACTTAGAGACAGATACACCTACTTCACTGAGAGTGTTCTGGACTTCAGTTGATGTTGTGAACGGGTTCTTCTTCACCAAAGAAAGTATGCGGCGATCATTCACCACTGTTGTCATCCGTGGACGCCCAGGCCTTTTTGAGTTCCCAAGCTCACCAGTCAATTCCTTTTTTCTCAGAATGTACCCGACTGTTGATTTTGCTACTCCAAGCATGTCTGCTATCTCTCTGATGGATTTTTTCTTTTTTTTTCAGTCTCAGGATGTTCTGCTTCACCTCAATTGAGAATTCCTTAGACCGCATGTTGTCTGGTCACAGCAACAGCTTCCAAATGCAAAACCTGTAATCAACCCCAGACCTTTTAACTACTTCATTGATTACAGGTTAACGAGGAAGACGCCTTCAGAGTTAATTGCAGCCCTTAGAGTCCCTTGTCCAATTACTTTTGGTCCCTTGAAAAAGAGGAGGCTATGCATTGCAGAGCTATGATTCCTAAACCCTTTCTCCAATTTGGATGTCAAAACTCTCATATTGCAGCTGGGAGTGTGCACTTTCAGCCCATATTATATATATAATTGTATTTCTGAACATGTTTTTGTAAACAGCTAAAATAACAAAACTTGTCACTGTCCAAATATTTCTGGACCTAACTGTATTAATAAAAATTGGGTAACACTGAGACTGTGTGTTAGTTGCAGCAAGTCACTATGTAGGTTCTGTAAGAAATAAAGCCCCCCAAAATATGCTAGATTGTTGATAGGAAGGTACTAGCCTTGAGGCAGAAGTTGTGCACTTGACACCGAGTAGTAAAAAAAATTGGGTAACACTGAGACTGTGTTTTAATAAGAGGAAGCCAGTATGTAGGTTCTGTAAGATAGGAATCCTGCCAAAATATGCTAGATTGTTGCTAGGAAGGTACTGGACTTGAGACAGAAGTTGTGCACCTGACACTTAGGGGCACTTTGCACACTACGACATCGCAGCTGCGATGTTGGTGGGGTCAAATCGAAAGTGACGCACATCCGGCATCGCAGTCGATATGGTTGTGTGTAAATCCTTTTTGATACGATTAAGGAGCGCAAAAACGTCCAAATCGTATCATCGGTGTAGCGTCGGTCATTTCCATAATTTCGGAAGGACCGATGTTACGATGTTGTTCCTCGTTCCTGCGGCAGCACACATCGCTGTGTGTCAAGCCACAGGAGCGAGGAACATCACCTTACCTGTGTCCTACGGCTTTCGCCGGCTATGCGGAAGGACAGAGGTGGGCGGGATGTTTACGTCCCGCTCAGCTCTGCCCCTCCGTTTCTATTAGCCGCCTGCTGAGTGACGTCGCTATGACGCCGTAATAAGAAGGCGGTTTGTCAGCCAGAGCGACGTCGCAGGGCAGGTGAGTGCATGTGAAGCTGCCGTAGCGATAATGTTCGCTACGGCAGCTATCACCATCATATCGCAGCTGCGACGGGGGCGTGGACTATCGCGCTCGACATTGCAAGCATCGGCTTGCGATGTCGTAGTGTGCAAAGTGGCCCTAAGAATTAATAGAAATTGGGTAACACTGAGACTGTGTTTAAATAAGAGGAAGCCAATATGTAGGTTCTGTAAGATATGAAGCCCCCAAAAATATGCTATCTTTTTGCTAGGAAGGTACTGGACTTGAGGCAGAAGTTGTGCACCTGACCCCAAGTATTAATAAAAATTTGGTAACACTCAGACTGTGAATTGAGATGGTGGCTGACAGGCCACTACACCTGAACCCGTTGTTTTTACAATTTTGGGACCTTTTTTTTGCAAGTTGTAATACCTATTGCTAGTATAACAGACACAAGGGATGTAGCAGTGCTGAGATTGTTGATTATTAGTAGCAGATGTCAGGACAGCTTTAAATCTCTCTCTGCCTGTGAGTAAGCTGTCCCTATATCACACACTGCAGTAGCAGACTGTATACTAATAAGAAGATTTTGGGGTTTTTTTTCAAGCAGTTTTATGATTTACACAGCTGCTAGCACAGTGAGCACTGTCTTAAGCCCTTATAAGGACTATTTTGGATTCTACAGCAGGAACACTATCTCATAGAACGAACTGTACTGTCCCTATACCTGTTTCTATGATTTACACAGTCGCTAACAGCTAATGCTAAATAGCTTCAGCCCTTAGAAGGACTAGTATTAGTTGGTAGTGATGAGCGAGCATGCTTGTAACTACTCGGTACTCGCACGAGTATCGCTGTACTCGGGCTGCTCGGCGGGGACCGAGTAATCTCGCGATACTCGTGCTGTACTCGCGGTCTTCATTTCTGCATGTTGGCGCTCTTTTGAGAGCCAGCCCTCATGCAGGGATTGGCTGGCAGACCACTGCAATGCCACAGCCCTGTTAGTTGTGGAATTGCAGTGATTGGCCGGCCTGCACAGCGTGACCGAGCCTTTATACCGGCCGGCGCGCTGTGCTCTGCTCACAGCTATCCAGACAGTCAGTGCAGGGAGAGTGTCGCTGATTCAGGGAAAGCTTTGCGGCCCTTTATAGCTTTTTCAGTTGCAGGGCTGCAAACAGTGTGACCAAAAGTCCTTCTCAGGACTATTCTAGTTGTATACAGGCAGGCAGGGTATAGCCAGGTCGGAGTACAGTAGCAGAGTCCTTCTCAGGACTATTGTTGCTATATACAGGCAGGGTATAGCCAGGTCTGAATACAGGCTAGTGACCAGAAGAGTCCTTGTCAGGACTATTGTACCAGTATACAGGCAGGCAGGCAGGCAGGGTAGTGGTGACCGTATACCAGCCTTCATCATATCTGGGGCTGGTGTACACAGTGTAAAACAGTCCAGATAGTGTCTGACTTGTCTGTAATTGTCGCTCCCCAAAAAAACCTGTTAGGTTCTTATTGCGTCCGTGCTTGGTTTTTAAAACCGCACGTGTGTGCCTGTTGGTGGCAGCGTACAGGTGCACTTGTGTGCAATTTCCACAAACTTTGATATAACGCACAAGTAGTGAATATACACGTCAGCAGTGCACAGCATTGCAAAATGCGCAAGGGCATTGGCAAGGAACAAGGAAGTGGACGTGATGGTGGTGCAGGCAGAGGCCGAGGTCGTGGGCAAGCTCTAATTTCGCCACAACAAAGGGCCACATCTACTCGCTCGCACGTCCTGTCCCAAATTCTTGGGGACCGCAGCAGTACACCGCTCTTGAACCAAGACCAGTGTCAACAGGTTGTTAGTTGGATAGCAGATAATGCTTCCAGTCAGATTGGCACCACCACAAACACTCTGTCTTCCACACGGTCAAGTGTCAGTAGCCATGATACTGCACCGCACATTTCTGAACCTGATCCTCCTTCCTACCACCAGGCTGAGTACACGTCCTCCTCGGACATTAATGATCCCACACTTGGACACTCGGAAGAGCTGTTCACGTTTCCATTCACACATTCTGGCCTCTCGCCTGCTCATATTGAAGTGGGTCATGAGGAGATCGTCTGTACAGATGGCCAAATATTTGAGCAGCCACGTTCTCACGAAGTTGGCAACGTGTCTCAACAAGTGGTGGACGATGATGAGACACAATTGTCAGGAAGTCAGGAGGAGGAGCAGGGTGCGGAAGAGGAAGACGACGTGGTGGATGATCCAGTAACTGACCCAACCTGGCAGGAGGATATGCAGAGCGAGGACAGCAGTGCACAGGGGGAGGGAGGCGTAGCATCACAACAGGCAGTAAGAAGCAGGGTGGTGGCCCCAGGCAGAAGTCAGGCAACCGTTCCCCGGAACAACACGACGACACAAGGTGCCTGTACAAATGTTAGGTCTTCCCGAGTCTGGCAGTTTTTTAAGTTGGATCCAGATGATTCAAAAAAGGCCATTTGCAACACCTGCCGTGCCAGCATCAGCAGGGGTACCAAAACTAGCAGCCTGACCACCACCAGCATGATCAGGCACATGTCAGCCAAGCACCCGACTTTGTGGGAAGTACAACAGAGTCGAGAAGCAGTGCTTGCTGATGTCACTGCTACGTCTTCGCTGGTTGTGCATGCGAGCCAATCCCCTGTCCATGCTGCCTGCGAACAAGCCTCCTCCACTCCTGCACCTGCAGTTGCCTACGCAGAAAGAACACCATCATCAAGCACGTCCTTGTCCCAGCGCAGCGTTCAGTTATCCATTCAGCAAACCTTTGAACGCAGGCGCAAATACACTGCCAACACCCCACATGCCACAGTTCTAAATGCTAACATTTCACGACTGCTTGCGCTGGAAATGTTGCCTTTTAGGCTGGTGGAGACAGAAGCATTCCGTGACCTGATGGCGGCAGCTGTCCCACGTTACTCGGTCCCCAGCCGCCACTATTTCTCCCGGTGTGCCGTCCCCGCGTTGCATAACCACGTGTCACAAAACATCACACGTGCCCTGAACAACGCTGTTTCACCCAAGGTCCACCTAACCACAGACACGTGGACAAGTGCTTGTGGGCAAGGCCGCTACATCTCGTTGACGGCACACTGGGTTAATATTGTGGAAGCTGGGACCCAGTCTGAGCGAGGGACGGAACACGTCCTTCCCACACCAAGGTTTGCAGGCCCTACCTCAGTCAGTGTTTCACCCACACTCTACAGCTCCGGAATGTCATGCTCTTCAGCCTCCTCCTCCTCCTGCGCATCCTCATCCACTGTACCCTCCACACCAGTCACAAGCTGGAAGCACTGCAGCACTGCCTCGGCGAAGCGGCAACAGGCTGTGCTGAAGCTAATCTGCATAGGTGACAAACCCCACAATGCAGAAGAGCTGTGGACAGCTCTGAAACAGCAGGCAGATCACTGGCTCACACCTCTGAACCTAAAGCCAGGAAAGGTCGTGTGTGACAATGGCCGGAACCTGGTGGCGGCTTTGAGGCGAGGCCAGCTGACACATGTTCCATGCGTGGCCCATGTGCTCAACCTCGTGGTTCAGCGGTTTCTAAAGTCATACCCAGAGCTGTCTGATCTGCTGGTAAAAGTTCGCCGCCTGTCTGCACATTTTCGAAAGTCACCTACTGCTTCAGCCGGCCTTGCCGGCTTTCAGCGCAGTTTGCATCTTCCGGCTCACAGACTGGTGTGTGATGTCCCCACGCGTTGGAATTCAACTCTGCACATGTTGGTCAGGATATGTGAGCAGAAGAGGGCAGTTGTTGAGTACCTGCATCACCTAAGCCGTCGGGAAATGGGTCAAACTCCACACATAACACCTGAGGAGTGGAGATGGATGTCAGACCTATGTACCATCCTCCAAAACTTTGAGGACTCCACCAAGATGGTGAGTGGTGATGACGCCATTATTAGCGTCACCATACCGCTACTCTGCCTTCTAAAACGGTCTCTGCTGAAAAACAAACATGATGCATTGCAGGCGGAGCGCGATGAGTTGCAGCAAGAAACAGTAGTGGGTGTGGGTGATGATAACACACAGCCCAGCCTCGTCTCATCACAACGTGCAGTGGAGGACTCTGACGAGGAGGAGGATGAAGACATGGAGCAACTCTCCGGCCAAATTGAGGATATGACATGCACACCAGTCATATCCTCGGTTCAGTGTGGCTGGCCAGAGGACAGGGTAGATGAGGAGGAGGAGGAGGAGGAGGACAGCATGTTCAGTCATCTTGTTGGTCAGGCTACTGAAGTCCTGGCTGTTAAGAGTCTGGCGCACATGGCTGACTTTATGGTAAGCTGCCTGTCTCGTGACCCTCGCGTTAAGAACATCTTGGCCGACAATCATTACTGGTTGGTAACACTGTTAGACCCACGCTACAAGGAGAACTTTTTGTCTCTTATTCCCGTGGAGGAGAGGTCAACCAAAATGCAGCAGTTCCGGAAGGCCATAGTCACGGAAGTAGGCAAAGCATTCCCCTCACAAAACGCTAGCGGCATAGGTCATGAATCAGTGGACAACCGAGGCGTACAGCCGAGAGAGGCACAAGTCCAATCCGCCAGAGGTAGGGGAACAGTCTTTAAGATGTGGGACAGTTTTCTCAGCCCCTCACGTACCACAGCCCCTGAGGTGCGGGGTAGTGCCACAAGAAATCCTAAGTTTGCCCAGATGCTGAAGGAGTACCTTGCAGATCGAACAACTGTACTCCGACATTCCTCTGTGCCTTACAATTATTGGGTATCCAAGCTGGACACGTGGCATGAATTGGCTCTCTACGCCTTGGAAGTCCTGGCCTGCCCTGCTGCTAGCGTTTTGTCAGAGCGTGTTTTTAGTGCCGCAGGTGGAATCATTACAGATAAACGCACCCGCCTGTCAACTGAAAATGCTGACAGGCTGACTCTGATCAAGATGAACAAGGGTTGGATTGGGCCAGACTTCACCACACCACCAGCAAATGAGAGCGGAATTTAAAGTTTGCCATGTACCTCCACTCACCCATGGGTACACACTTCTGGACTTTGGATAATCGCTGGACTGCTCCTCCTTCTCCTCATGCGCCACCATGATGATGACCGTTACAAATTGCAATACTTAGGCCTTTGTTTCAGGTATACCCCCAGTGGTAAATTTTTTCGCCCATTCTTTGCAGAATGGACATTACAACGACAGGAGACCCGCTCCTTTGCAATGGGAACAATGTTTTGAGGCCCTCATGCACGTCTCTACCCAGGGACAACGTGGAGCCTCCCAATTTTTGGCTGCCCTGCCTTGGGGCTATACTATAATACACCCACTTCCTGACAATGGACACTTAATGTTTTGAGGCCCTCATGCACGTCTCTACCCAGGGACAACGTGGAGCCTCCCAATTTTTGGCTGCCCTGCCTAAGGGCTATACTATAATACACCCACTTCCTGACAATGGACACTTAATGTTTTGAGGCCCTCATGCACGTCTCTACCCAGGGACAACGTGGAGCCTCCCAATTTTTGGCTGCCCTGCCTAAGGGCTATACTACAATAGACCCACTTCCTTACAATGGGCACTTCAGGTTTACAGGCCATCATGCACGTCTCTATCCAGGGACAATGTGGAGCCTCCCAATTTTTGGCTGCCCTGCCTAAGGGCTATACTATAATACACCCACTTCCTGACAATGGACACTTAATGTTTTGAGGCCCTCATGCACGTCTCTACCCAGGGACAACGTGGAGCCTCCCAATTTTTGGCTGCCCTGCCTAAGGGCTATACTACAATAGACCCACTTCCTTACAATGGGCACTTCAGGTTTACAGGCCATCATGCACGTCTCTATCCAGGGACAATGTGGAGCCTCCCAATTTTTGGCTGCCCTGCCTAAGGGCTATACTATAATACACCCACTTCCTGACAATGGACACTTAATGTTTTGAGGCCCTCATGCACGTCTCTACCCAGGGACAACGTGGAGCCTCCCAATTTTTGGCTGCCCTGCCTAAGGGCTATACTATAATACACCCACTTCCTGACAATGGACACTTAATGTTTTGAGGCCCTCATGCACGTCTCTACCCAGGGACAACGTGGAGCCTCCCAATTTTTGGCTGCCCTGCCTAAGGGCTATACTACAATAGACCCACTTCCTTCCAATGGGCACTTCAGGTTTACAGGCCCTCATGCACGTCTCTATCCAGGGACAACGTGGAGCCTCCCAATTTTTGGCTGCCCTGCCTAAGGGCTATACTACAATAGACCCACTTCCTTACAATGGGCACTTCAGGTTTACAGGCCATCATGCACGTCTCTATCCAGGGACAATGTGGAGCCTCCCAATTTTTGGCTGCCCTGCCTAAGGGCTATACTACAATAGACCCACTTCCTTACAATGGGCACTTCAGGTTTACAGGCCCGCATGCACGTCTGTATGCAGGGGCATTGGTGAACCTCACAATTTTGGACTGCCCTGGCAAAGGAAAATACTACAAAGACTCACTTCCTCAAAATGGGCACATTAGACTCAAGAGGCCTTCATGTACGTCTCTTCTCAGGGACATCGGAGTGCCACACAATGTTTTCACGTAAAATCTTTCATGTATTAATCTCAAAAAGTAACATACACCAGCTCTATCTCACTATTGGGTATGTGCCCTTAATATTTCCGCCATGAAAAATCATTTTGGGGTCATTTTGGAAGGTTTTCTGGTGAGTCCGTAAAAATGGCGTAAAACGCGGACAAAATTGTTCACAGCTGTGACTTTTCAGTGATAAATGCTTCAAGGGGTCTTCCCCATGCTGTTGCCATGTCATTTGAGCACTCTTCTGAGACTTTTGTGACATTTTTAGGGTTTCTCCATGCTGCCGGGGGGTCATTTCACAAAAATACTCGGGTCTCCCATAGGATAACATTGGGCTCGTTGCTCGGGCCGAGTACACGAGTATCTTGGGAGGCTCGGCCCGAGCTTCGAGCACCCGAGCTTTTTAGTACTCGCTCATCACTATTAGTTGGCTGAAAAAACGCTGTACCGCACACAGTACAGTCTAGCTACACCGGCAGCTCTGGAATGAATGCGTGCACACAAAATGGCGGCAACCTTATATAGCCCAGATGACGCTGTGCGGCCAAGCTAATCAAAGTAACACCACAACAAAGATGGCTGCGGCGTTACTGTGAGGGCAAGCAAAGTCAGATGTGTTCATTGGCTGGAAAAAGGCGCCGGGGAAGTCCAGAAATTAAAATGAAAATATCGGAGCGAATACCATATTAGCCGTCGAATAGCGAATACCTTGAATACCCTATTATCCGTCGGATACTGAAGAGTGGTGAATATATTCGCTCATCCCTAGTAACTTTCTTTTTAACAGCTATACTGTCAATAAATCCTTGTAAATGGAGAAATTTATCCTTTGGAATGCTGCATTCCATAACTACAGAGTCTATTGTGATCCCTAAAAATAACAATTTCTGACAAGGAGACACCGTTTATTCGGCAGCCACAGGACCCCAAAGTGATCCATGAAAATCAAAAAATTTTGCATCAACTCCATGCACAAATAAGAACCCCTGTGGCCAACGAACAAATATTCATCAAGATAGTACAGGACCCCTCCAGTCGGCACTGCATTCTGCACTACGCAATGTAAAAAAGAAGAAAAACTTTCAAAATAAAAACATGACAAAGCAAAACCTATCGGGAGGCATCTATCAAAATAAAATTCCTCGTTAAAATAAAAACCTAGAGATTTAAATCCCGAAGGATGCACCGGTAGAAGCCGAAAGGCCGATTTGATATCAGATTTTTCCAGTAGAGCCCCTTGACCAAATTGTCTTAGGAGCTCTACTGCCATGTCCAAAGATGCATAGCTACAACAAGAAGTAAATGGCACTTCCTCTGTGCTGATGGTAATAGATGTAGGGGTGCGCTTCAGGTTCCAAGGCCTTTTGTCAATAGAAGAATACAAGGCACTCCCAAGATTGGCTGCAACGTGTGATTTATTTAATGTGCATAACAACAACAGAACGTTTTCGGTCCGTAGCCCTTCCTCAGTAAGCACATTCGTGAAGAGGAGTTCAGCGTGGGTGATTAGCGCGGTGTCCACTGCCGCATGGAGGCTGCCATGAAAGATGCATAGCTAACCGATGCAATATTGGTGTCGACCTCATCATTAAGAAACCCACCTTTAGGGTAGGACAGGTGATGTATCACCGTAAAAGTACCAGCCTCTATCCCTAGAGGGGAAATGCGAAAATTAACAAAAGGGGGAGCAGAGAAAGAACCGGCTAATCTGCCTAACCGCAACTCTTCTTGAATGTGGTTAGAAACAAGAAGCCTTTGCGGCCTAACAGAAAAGAAATTCTTAACCAACACACCCCCATGACCTGTAAAATGAGGAACAAAAAACCCGTGTTGAAAGCCATTAGTTATTATGTTGGCTTTCGCCCTGTCTGGGTACCGATTTTGCCACGGGAGCATTTTTTCCAAAATCACAGGAGTCTGCGCCTTTGAGAAAAAGCTCCCGAGGATTGTTAGTATGCTGTCCCACTGACACATTGCGCTTAAAGCATCTAAACAGCGGATGCGAGCCGCCACAGGATGAACATTCATGCCTGAACCTGCAATTGTTAAGTAAACAAAGCAAGATCGGGCACTGCAGAGCAGGTCTGTCGGGCAGAGGAGCCGTACTCACAGGTTTTACGGTTCAGCTGTTCCAGGAATGCACATGCGCCTGTGTGGATAGTGCCTTGCAGAGTGGTGCTCAGCCAACAGCATGAAGAGAATTCAGAGATCCAGCATATAGAAGAACAAGGCAGCAGCTCACTCTGTCAGTTACACAAAACTTTTTATTCTGCGGTTGCAGACATATACAGGAGCAGTGAGAGGAGTGCAGGGGCGAGGAGCGGATGACAGCCTGTTTCGCGCTGTATAGCGCTTTGTCAGGACTCGACAAAGCGCTATACAGCACGAAACAGGCTGTCGTCCGCTCCTCGCCCCTGCACTCCTCTCTCCCCTTTCACTTCTCCTGTATATGTCTGCAACCGCAGAATAAAAAGTTTTGTGTAACTGACAGAGTGAGCTGCCGCCTTGTTCTTCTATATGCTGGATCTCTGCAATTGTTAAGCAGATTCATTAAAAGCGAAACAAACTCTCTTCTATAACTTTTGATTAGGAGCCTGTTTCGCTAAATTATTCCTTTGTGGCAACATAAGGTTCAACATAACCCTATGTCCTTCTCACCCCATTTCCTCCTAGAATGCACCACCATCTTCTGGCGGAATGATTCATCATATGTAAGCCAAGCCACCTCACCCCACCAAAATTGCGGTAGGCCTCCAATTCGGAATCAATGTGTTGGAAAAGGCCACTACAGTCACCTGGGAATTTTTCACCTAACAACGACGCATAGATTGAAAAAGCCTGCAGCCAATTGTGAAAAGACTTGAAAAATGTTCTCTTATCACCGTTAACATCACCCTTGGCTTCAGGCCCACCAATCCGCGTTGGCTCCTTACCCAAAGGGAGTAAAGAAAAAACATCTATATATTCCCTCTTCCAAATCCTCTCCTTAACGGAACTACTCAAATGGAAACCTAAAGGAGAAGCTTGGCAGGTTAAAGCTTCCTTAAGCATGTTTGAGGGATACCCCTAAAACTAACATCCTGTGACTCAGACTGTAAAGATGGCTGGGGGGTGTCTGCCCTGGCTCCATTCTGCATAAATTCAGCACAAACGCTGTAAATTAACTCCCTAACACTATCCCTATTGCCTACAGCAGGGTTAGAAACAGGGGGATAAGGTAGCTCACCAGTCCTGCAGAAACGATCAGCCCTCCTGTTGCTTGGCTCCAAAGGCTGGGGGACGGTGACCGAGCTGACTGTAGCGGCAGGCCCTGGACATCCGCTGACCTCACCGCTCTCACTCTCGGAATCTTCAGAGGGCCAAGCTTGTAGTACCGCCGCTGCATTGTAGCTCTTTTACAGCAGCGACGGTATGCTACAGCCCAAGGAGAAGTCCTCTCTCGGTGGAGGCCAAAGGTTTCCCAATTCAGCCTAGGCAGCGGAAGCCGGTCGCACTACATCCAGGCAGGCGGGCCCATTCTGATGACGCGACCTCCGGAAATCCCATGATGACATCACGAGATCTCGCGATACCGCTGGCGCCAACCGCGATGATCTTGCGCGACCGCGTCTCCGTTCTCCTCGGGCCTAGCTTCACGATGCTGCAGACGACTTCTTCTGGATGCCGGAACTCCTTGCACCCACCATCCCATGCCCGGATCTTCTCTCCATTGCTGGCGGTGAGTAAGCATCTCTCCTCTTCCTCGTCCTACGAACCGCAACAGGAACTTCATCCGAGGAGACGTCAGGGGCTGGGACATCAGGTTTAGCTAACTCGCCGGGTTCACGGCCGCCCGATACTTCAGCGGTATCACCGCCAAGGCAGGATCTCATCCACTGTACACAGTCTTCTTCGCCGGCCCTCCTGATTAGCTACTGGAGAAGCAAATCCATCACAATTCTCACTGTCTGTCAGCTGTGACTGACACAGCTGACTAAAGACAGGCTTTTTACAGGAAAACACCTTCCCGCACAAACCACACTAACCAATTATTTTTTCATAAATACCCGCGCAGTAAGCCGATTGGCAAGAGGCCAGCTTACCCGCGTTACCAGGCAGAATTAATAAATATAAACATATATAGGGCTTGTGTCATCATGGCAATCCCTAAGCTAAACGCTGTGGGATTATACATTCTTTTTGCTGCAGAAATTCTGCAGCAAAAACCTGTAGGAAAAAAAACGCAGTGTGCGCACAGCATTTTTTTCCCCATAGGTTTTTCTGGGGAAGGACTGCAGAAAGGTTATAAACATTTTCTGCAGCAAAAACCGCGGTGTGCACACAGGGTCTAAAGGCCCCGTCACACACAGAGATAAATCTTTGGCAGATCTGTGGTTGCAGTAAAATCATGGACATTTTGTTCCATTTGTACACAGCCACAAGCCTGGCACTGATTGTCCACAATTTCACTGCAACCACAGATCTGCCGCAGATTTATCTCTGTGTGTGACAGGGCCTTAAGTCATTCTGATGTCTGATGTGTGAGATGCGACTTCTGACTTGCTTCACACACGTAACACATCACTGCAGTTTGTGTGTGAGAAGTAGAATTTAAAAGAGTCAAGTTTAAGCTTTCCACTTGTGGGAGTGAACCCATGCACCAAACTCCAGAGGCAGCAGCAACATTACCACTCAGCCACACACTGGAGACTTGGTGAATGACTGTCTTTCTTGCTTTATGAGATTAACCAATCTAGTATTCTGCTCTAGTTCTGATTCTCATTCTGATTACTGAGAGGTGAGAGGATGTGAGATGTGACTGAGATGTGAGGAGATGTGGTTACATGTGAGGAGATGATGTGAGGAGATGTGACTTTCTCACACATCACCACTCAATGATCTGACGTATCTATAGGGATAAGCGGGTCTCCAATGTAAAACTTCCCTTACCAACTGTACCTAAAATAATGACACAGACTACGACTTTATTGCACGAATGGCCACAGCTTTATTTAACAGTATATATGTACCCAAACTCGTGGCTCCACATGCCACCCATTGATAACACATAACCTGTACATATATACTTATTCTCCACAAAACACACCTGATAGATCCGTCCGAGAGGCCAAACCATCATTCCTATCCCCCGGCCGTAACCTCCAACCGGCCCAGAGGACCACCTCGGCTGTGACCAACCGACCCGAGGTGTGGGGTAATAACGTTCCATCGTTAATTACCCCTCCCCAGAACCTGCAGGACCTCCGCCCACAAGTTCCCATCCAAACCGAAGCCACTCCCCCTGAGTGGCTTCATACCAACAAACCGACTGTCGGTACTTCCAACCTCTCTGAACGGACCTATCACCCCGCCACAGACCGGCCAAGTGACACCTTACTTGGCCCGGGCCCTCCACACCCCCATTGTTTGCTTTAAGCCATCCTTCAAAACCAACATCCACAAATCCAAACCTATGCCCGTGAGATGAACCCCATCTCGCCTCAAATAATGCTCGGTGGACTCCTCCAGCTCTCCCTGTCGGACCACCAATCGTCCATTTCGCGCTCCGACCCTGCCAATGCCCGGTTCAATTTTGTACCCGGGCCCTGTTAATATGATCCACCGACCTCGCGAAACGCCACTGCTTCCGGCTATGATACCGGACCCTACAATCAAAATACCAGGGAACGCCTTCCACAAATGCAACAAGTCAAACCTGATATCCCTCTTCAACTCTGTCGCCACCCTCACTCCAAGGTCATTCTCTCCCACATGCTGAATTAACGCATCCGGTTCCCGATCAATACAGCTAAAAACACCACCTCAAGGCGAACTCTCCCCCAGGTCATGACCAATTTCCGAGCCATTTCAGACGTGCTTCCGTCATCGCCACTCCGAGCTGCCGACCGTCCCGGCGACCATCCGCCCGCAAAGCTTCCCACCATCTCCCAATCTGCCGAAACCATTCTTCACTCAGACCTCACCTAACGGCTTCAGTCGCTGCCCCAATCCGGAAGGAGTGGGACCCTCAATCCCTTGTCTCCTCCCACACCCGTACTAAAGCCGTCTTCAGCACTGCGATAAACTGGAATCACTATAAAGCGGATCCATCCCCATGCCTAAGGAAAACAACAGGGTAACCACCCCACCTTCCAAAAACTCCTTCACTTGTACCACCGGGCATAGCTAGTGCCCTGGAAATTCATACACCACCAGGCATCCCCGGCCCACTTGATCTGTCATTGAAAACCGTAGCCAGCATTCCGCTCTATCCATCCCAAGCATCACACCCTCCACCAACAGTCCGCCTCCTGCTTGCCCAGCCGGGCTAACCAATTCTCCGATGCGAAAGGCCCAAAGAATGCCAATACGAAGGCCACCGTGAACAAGGCTCATTCATAAGGAAACGAGCATATATCCCCACAAACACCCCACCACACGACCCAACAATGGGAACGCTATAGGCCGCCTTGTGACCCGCGACCGCGCCCCCTTTCGAACACCCCTTCATCGCCTGCCGTTCCAGAAAAACCTTTGTCGCGTCCCGACCCCTTGCATTTCAAACAAGAAAGCCCACGCCTCCAACTTGAAACCTATGACCGAACAGACCGACCTGCAGAAAAAATCCCCACTAATCAACGACAAAACCCCCAACGTTCCTCCCGTGTAACCAGGCTCCATCCAATCCGCCTTCACCAACTCTACCCATTTCTGCCACACCGACTGATACCGGCAACCAGTAGCCTCGGACACCGATCTCCTAAGTCCCTCAAATGCTACACCGACACCAGGTCCCACAGCCATTACGGGCATAGCACTCCATCCTCGTCTGCTCCCGTCACAGTCACCGGAACCTGTGCTACTGCAATCGAGATAGCGCATCACCCACCTCATTTTGAACCCCGGCACATACCGCGCCACCACCCCAATGTTGAGCGCCAAGCAACGCAACAATAGCTGCCTCAAATACCCCACTACTGGAGGTGATTTAGCCGACAGTGAATTGCTAGAATGCACCACCGCCATGTTATCACCATACATGCCAAGCTTCTTGCCTCCAAATTCGGGCCTCCACTCTAAAGCCACTAAGATGGGAAACAATTCCAGCAGCGCAAGATTCTTTACAAGCCCCTTTTTTCACTCAAAGCCGTGGCCATTTTCAACGCACCAATGTGTTTGAAAAATTGCCCCAAACCCGAGGCCCCCCCGCGTCCGTAAAGAATTCCAGCTGTTTGACAATGCCATTGCCCATCCATAACATCTTTCCATTGTATTGGTCAAGAAATGCATCCCACACCAGCAGATCTCCTGTCATCCCTTCGTCACTCTGACAAAATGATCCGAAGCTGTCACCCTTGTAGCTGCGCTTGCCAATCGCCTATTAACTATTTGCCCCATCGGCATAATGCGACAAGCAAAATTCAATTTATTACGCACTGACTGCAAATGTCGCAACCGCACCTTCCCAGCCTAAGACAAAACTGCACTGACGCCTTCAAATCACGCAGCTTGCCCCACCGGCAATCGGCGTTCCATAGCCACCGTATCAATTCCGTTGCCCGAAAAACCCTGAGCCGTCCCTGGCCCTTCCGCTTTTTCTTTGCAAACGGAATACCTAGGCTTCCTGCTAACCGCTGTAACGTAAATATCAACAAAGGAACAAACTAAGGAGCCCACCGGGCCAACGTAAAGAAATCAACCAAATAGTGAATCACCGCATGGACTACTGCCACTTCCCTGAATACCACTTCCACAAAAGAACTAAACGCTGCAAAATAAACACATGAACTGGAACAACCCCGTGGGCAGGCACCGATCCACATAGTATTCACCATCCCACATGCACCCTGAAAGCTGAAAATTCTCCGGATGCCGGAATTAACCAAAATTGCTTCCACATCCGCCTCGGCCATCAGGGCCCCCCCTGCCGGGCTTCCCGCAGTGACTCCCATGCCGTGTCAAAGGAGACATGCAGACCACAGACAACTCAGGTGAAAAAACCCATCGTTCACTGACAAGTCTGCCGGATAGGATAATGATGAATGAGCCAAAAGGTGTTCGGCTCCTTCCTGGGCACCACCCCAAGTGGCGAAATCCTCAAGCTGTAGAATGGCGGGTCCTTGAACAGGCCCGCCATCATCCACAACTCCACCCCCTTCTGCAGCTTTTCCCCCTACCACCTCCAGATGTTTTTTAGCGGACCTCAAATTACCGAAACACCGGCGCCTCGGATTCAAACGGAATCCGGAAACCCTCCCTAAAACCTGTCGCCAACAGCTCCACCGCCCGAACATACGGATATCTATTTAAATAGGGGCGCATCGCCTCTACCCTCACTGGCGGCCTCCCTTTCCAGACCCCTCCCCCAACTCTCCTTAACCTTGGTCGAAACACCTGGCCAAAGAGCGGGAGCCTCCACAACCGGAACACTCGTATTGTAACCGACACTACGCCCCCAAACTCACTTGCCCCTCATTAAATTGCCAGCCTGGCCCTTTTTCTGACCAGCCGGGGACTCGCCGCTCGCCCCCGGGCTCCCGGCACCCCCTCGAAAGGGCTGGGCCGAGGCTGTCATTAACCGCATCCACAAAGAAATATCTTTGTGGTCCCACCGGATGCCAGGCCGCAGAGCCTTCCGCTGCCGGAACTGCGCATCATATCACAGCCAGCCTAAACCCCCATACCCTCAGTTAGCCTCGCCGATCGAGTCCATGTAACCGGAAAAGGGGGGAGGGGGGGGGACGCTCCGGCTCCTTTTCCCCAATCACCCTGGCTAGGGCCACAAAGGACTGTAGCCAGTTAGTAAAAGTGAGCAACCTATACTTCCTTTTCTCCTCCTCCTCCTTTTCCTTCTTGGAGTCACTCGCTTCCTTCGTCCACGTTAAACTTTTCCAAGGGGAGCAGGGAAAAATTTTTCACATACTCCCCTCTTCGTATCTTCTCCCTTACCTCCTTTTTTTTTTTTTTTTTTTAATGTACCCCCAACGGACTTTCAACACCCACGTATACTGCTACTGCACTCCGTGCCCTATCGCCCAAACGCGCCACCTCGTCCTTCTTTCCTTTTGTCTTTCCCATGTCCTTGCTAACCACCGGCTCAGCCGCCACGCCGTCTGCCTGACCCGCAACAACCGCCAGCCGAAGCCCCCCGTCGGACCCAGGCCCACTCTGACCTCACCGTTCCGCCAACAACCCCTGCAATACCCCCCAACAGCTAAGCCCAAAAATTCCGCCCCGGGTAACACCGACTGACTGACCGCCCCCAGCATGCGACCCCCCGCAGAGGAACCCCCATCCCCGCTACCCACAACATTAAACAATAGTGGTTGTCCTCTTACCGAGCTGCCTCTGAACCGAGCAGCCGTAACACGAACGTCCTGCTGCCGCTCCATCCGTTCAGCCGTCTCCTCCAATCCTTCGTCCTCGCCGGCTTCAGAGACGCTGCTGAATTCCTCAGGGGGGACCAGCGAGGGGACAGCCTGCCTCCAGCGGCCGTCAACCCCCACGGTCACCTCACCCTGCTCCTCCGGGCGTCTCCCGCTGGGCCTCTGTCTTTTTGCTACGCGGCATCCTGCCGCCGTTCTTCTTTTCTGCCTCCACTCCTGCCTGCTGCGCCATCCCCCCTTCAGGCATTTGTATGGGTCTCCCTCCCTGCCGACTGCAGGGAGGCCGTGCCGCTCCGACGTACGCAGGGAACTCCCCCCAGCCTGATCCTTGCTGGGGGGGACCGTTATTACTGACCGGAGCATCCGGCCCTGTGGACTGCAGGGCCCTGCTCCCGGTCCTCTCCGGCTGCCGCTCTGATCCGCGCCGCCCCGCACGCACCGATCGCTGCCCTGCCGCCTGCAGGAGCTCTCCGCTCCCCCTCCACAACGCTGGGCACCACCCCCAGCCAGCTCCTCACTGGGGGCTGCCGTCGCTCCGGTCCGGGGCCGTGCAGGCCGCAAACCGGAAGTAGGCCTTGCCGAAGCTCCGCCCACTTCCGGCCTACGGGATCTCCGGCGAGGATTCCTCCCGGCGGCTGGTGACTCTCCAGACAGGTGAGGAGAGCTCCGCTGCCCCGGAGGGTCCCCGAGGGGGGGGCTCCCAGATCTATTCCTCCTCCCCCCGCCAGGGGAGTAGCGCTCCGGGGGTCGCGCCCGCCGAGCGCGCAGTGCCGGCCTGGGAGCAGAAGCAGCAGGCCTAACCGCTCCAGCCCCCAGACCGCCGCCAGCTGCTCCTGCAGCGTGTCCACTTCGCTGACTTCAGAGGCCCCACCAGCAGTGCAGCCAGGGCCGCCATCTTGCAGGTCAGCGAGGCAGCAGCACAGGTGGGACACATTGATTGTAGGACAAAGAGGCAGTGACCTATGCACATCCCCCTTTATACCCCCTGCAACACCCCACCCCTTCCAGTCTATCCCCCAATCCCCTTTGCCATTTCTCCCACCAATCCAAAAGCCCCATATACAACCTTCTAGCCATATACCTTAACCCTTTCCTACCCTGAACCCTCCCGAACGTCATGGGGCCTATTCACCCCTATGGGGTTCACTGCCCATCTAGACTCAAACATCATTTGCATTTGGCTGAGAAGATGGCAGTGGGAAAGGCCAGAGCTCTGAGTTCTAGTCCCCATAGTGTTTTGTTTTGTTTTTATTTGAAAGGATAATACGATGTGTGACACAGATACCTTACCATTAAGCTATAGGTCCATTATTTATTAGATTTCATATTTATGTAGTAATTAGGGCTGAGCGGGCCCGGGCTGTAAATGTCCGGATCCGCGCGGTTTCAGCACTATTCCCGGGCCCGATCCGGGCCCGGGATTCCGGCTGCACGATCCGAAACCGGCATTTAATAAAAAATGACAAAAAAAAAAAACAATAAATAAATAGCGTTTCATACTTACCAGACTCTGTCATGGCGGCACACTTGCTTCCGAGTCGCGCTTTCCCTTCTTGTGCTGTTGTCGCGGGTGGGGAGGAGGGTGTCAGCACACCGCGCTCACCCCTTCTGCTCGGGTCCGGCAGTTGCTCCTGGTGGCTCGAGCTGCGGGCCGGATCCCGGGGTGTCTCGAGCGACACTCCTCGCCCGTGAGTGAAAAGGGGGTGTTTGTTGGGATTATAGTTCGTGACGCCACCCACGGATGTGGTGATGGCACCACCGCTGCTCAGTGTGGGGGTCCCGGGGATGGTGATGGGAGCAGCCAGGTGTTGTGTTGCCCCTCCGTGGGTAGGGGTTGGTGATCCCGGGGCCCGGTGAGGAGATGCAAGGTGTAGGGCCTGGAGGGCGCAGGGACGCGGGGGCAGCGCTGTGCCTTGCGGCACTATGGTACTCACTCAGCCTGACACGGACACAGTTTGTACGGTAAACCAACGGCTGGTAGGACGGTCCCACAGACGGCTGCACCTGCACTCCCGGTAGGTGACGGTGACTTCTCTCTTCCTTGCACCTGTGTGGTCTGGTGGTATCGGTGGATTCCCTCCGGTTACCCGCTCCCCGACTGCAATCTGGGCCGGAGGAGCTCTACACTTTGCCTGCAGGCGCTGGCCCTGGGGAAACTGGTGCCTTGGCGGTGGCGGTGTCTCCCCGTTAATGGTCGGGCTGTTGCCGTCAATCGGGACTTTGTTGTTGGGGGATCTGCGTCCCCGTCACTGACGGATTCGGCAAATTGGGCGACTCCTAGCCTTGCCGGGGTCCGAGAGGCCCCTGCCCTGGTGCTGACTGTCCTTCGGAACACTGCTCCAGACCACCGGGCACACAGCCAACGGGGTCCTTCCAGGAACTTCCGAACTGTCCCACTCCGGACAGTCACCGCCGTCGCTGACCTTGCTGTTCTAGCCCTACACACAGCTGGGCTCTCAGGCTTTGCACACTCTCTGCGCTGTCTCCACTTCTTGCTTTCCTCCTTTTTCACTTTCCTTTACTTTCACTTGCTGTTTACTTAAGCTCGTCCCTGAGCTGACTGCACTCTTGCCCTACCCGGGCTTCACTGCTGTTCACTCCTTCATGTCTCTGACTCGACTCCCTGGTAACTTCCTGCCTCCAGAGTTGTGAGCTCCTTGGTGGGCGGAGCCAACCGCCTGGCCCACCCCCTGGTGTGCATCACAGACTCCTGGAGGGAGGCAACAAGGATTTCTGGTTAGCAGGTGTGCCTACCTGGAGTGTGGGGTGTGGTGGTGTTGTGACCTGTGTCCCCTGGCTTGCCCAGGGCGACACATTCCCCCTTAGCAAAATGCAGACCGTCCGCGGGCTGCCGTCCTACACCGGTTTTATTTTTCTGTAAAAAAAAGGGGATAACAGGTTAAACATAACATAAGCATTTTCAATCAACTCTTCCCAAGACGGGAGGCACATTTCACTTTTAACGTTTCAACGGTGTACGGTCACGGTTTCCGCTCTCTCCCACCCAAGCAACCTGGCCCTGATGCTGCCCCTAAAACCCAGGCAGCACCCCTTGACCCACAGTCCAGCACAAGTCACCCGAGCGGGATCTGTCCTTGCCCTCCAGAGGGTAGCCACCGGTCCCTTTGGTGGCTGGGCCCTGGCCTGCTCTGCTCAGGGCCCTCCCTCCAACCTGCCTCTCCGGAGGCGGCATTGCGGAAACGGTAACGGTACCCAACATATTTACAAGCCACTAACGTTTGTGGTTGCCCTGCAGAGTTCACGGGCTTGTCCATGGATAGTTCCCATGCATTTTAAACGGTCCCCACGGGGACAACGGTGCCGGCTCCTGCCGGTTGCAAATCACTGCAGCAAATCAGGTAACAAACTCGGGTAATCATCTTTCATCATTGCAGAACTTTCAAAAACTTTCAAACTTTTTCAAACAACACTCTTTTACATTCGCGGACCCTTTTCATTCATAGAACGGTCTCCCTGTACCTAAGTGGGGGTCTACCTAGGTTGGAACGGGTGGACCTTCGGGGCCCGGTGTCAGTGGTACTAGACAGTGGGGTAGAGGGAACAATCGGTTCCTCCTCCCTGCTACAGTGTGGGGCAGGCGGAGGTGCAGGGGAGCTGGGTACAGGTTCATCCCTGGGCACTGGCACTAGTTCTGGCTCACGGTTGACCGCTTCCACTACTTCTTCATCCACGGGTTGTGGGAACAGTATCACTGGAAGTATCACCGCGCCGTTCTGTGTAGGCCAGTTTGCTGGGAAGTCACCCATTACAGTGTGGATTACCTCTGCTGCCTTTTCCACTGGTGGAGGAACCGGTACTTCGGCCTCTGCCTTCAGCGCTGGGGGGCATTTCTTTAGATGGTCCCGAGAAACTGTGGCCAGGGTGTCCCCTTGGTCACGACTGATCAGGTAGGTCTTCCCATTGTCCCACTCAGTGGGTTGTATGACGTAAGGGACTTGCTCCCACTGGTCATCCAGTTTGTGGGCTTTTCTCTTCCGTTTCAGCACCACATCTCCTGGCTGGAAAGGACCTGCAGGCGCCTTCTGGTTGAACCGGTGCTCTTGCTGTTCTCGACTTCGACTGAGGTTTTTCTCCACATACTCCTGGATTTGCCGGTACTGGGCCCTCCTCTGACTTTCCCACTCTGCTGTTGAAGGGAGTGCTTCCGGGGCTTCCACCCCCATCTCCAGATCCACCGGCAGGCGGCCAGGCCGAGCCCTCATCAGATACGCTGGGGTACACTTCGTCGAGCTGGTTGGGATGTTATTGTACATGTCGACCAAGTCGGGTAACTTTTCCGGCCACATGTTCCGTTCTTCCAGCGGTAGCGTCTTGAGGAGCCCCAGGACCAAGTGATTCATTTTCTCGCACATGCCGTTGGTTTGGGCGTGGTACGGAGTGGTCCGGATCTTCTTGCAGCCGTACAACTGGCAGAATTCGTGAAACACCTCTGCTTCAAAAGCCGGGCCCTGGTCAGTCAGCACCTTCTCGGGGTACCCATGAGGTCGGCAGAAATAAGCCTGGAACGCACGAGCAGCAGTTCGACCAGTCAGGTCCTTGACGGGGACTACCACCATAAACCTTGAGTAGTGGTCTACCATAGTCAATGCGTAGGTGTACCCACTTCGGCTAGGGGTGAGCTTAACATGGTCTAGGGCGACCAGTTCCAGCGGCTGATGGGTGACGATGGGATGTAACGGCGCCCTCTGGCTAGTCTCGTCCTTTCTCCTCAGCGTACAAGGACCGCACTCTCGACACCAGGCTTCCACCGATTCACGCATCCCACTCCAATAGAACCGCTCCCTCAACAGCATCTCCAGCTTCTTCCACCCGAAGTGGCCAGCACCATCATGGTATGCCCGCAGTACAGTAGCGACATCAGCCTGAGGAACGATTAACTGGCATATTTTCTCATGGGTCTTCGGGTTTATCAGCTCACGGTACAGCCTCCCTTGGTGTAGGTAAAGCCGTTTCCGTTCTTTCCACAAGCGTTGGGCTTCGGCTGGAGCGCTGGGGTCCATTCCCATGGCGCCTTGTTCCACCAGAGTCTTGACAAGGCGGACAGCCGGCGCTTGGTCCTGGGCGTCCTGCCACTCTTGACTGGGCCGCGGGTCCAGATCCACCCTTTGCTGACATACCTGTATCCTCTCAGTAGGCGGCTGGTGAAACGCAGGTAACTCAATCTCCTCGAGGTCGTCGTCCTCACACCCCTCTTCTGACAAATGGGGCATCCGGGAGAGCGCATCTGCATTGATGTTGACACGACCAGCTCGGTACTTTATGGTGAAATCATAGTTGGCTAACCGAGCTACCCACCGCTGCTCCAGCGCGCCCAACTTGGCCGTGTTCAGGTGAGTTAACGGATTGTTGTCCGTAAACGCGGTGAACTTTGCTGCCGCCAGGTAGTGGCGAAACCGCTCGGTGATAGCCCACACCAACGCCAATAGCTCGAGCTTGAAGGAGCTATAGTTCTCAGGGTTCCTTTCGGTCGGCCGGAGTTTCCGGCTGGCGTAGGCAATCACCTTCTCCTTTCCATCCTGGAGCTGGGACAAGACCGCTCCTAGCCCCACGTTACTGGCGTCCGTGTGGAGAATGAACGGGCGCCCATAGTCGGGGTACGCCAAGACCTCTTCTCCGGTCAAGGCCGCTTTCAACTGGCCAAAGGACTCTTCATGCTGGTCCTCCCACAACAGTGGGGCTACAATGGGTCTACCACCTTTGGTCTGTCCCACGAGGAGATCTTGCATGGGGGCAGCCATCTTCGTGTACCCCTTTATAAAACGCCGATAGTACCCCACCAGGCCCAGGAACTGCCTTACTTCCCTCACTGTGGTTGGTCTCGGCCAGCTCTGGATGGCAGTGATCTTCTCAGGGTCGGGGGCAACACCATCCGCACTCACCACATGTCCTAGATACTGTACCCTGGGTTTCAGCAGATGGCACTTCGAGGGTTTCAACTTCATCCCGAACTTGGCAAGGGACGCGAACACCTCGGCCAGGTGCTCCAGATGGGCTTCATACGTCTGGGAATAAACAATCACATCATCCAAATACAGCAGGACGGTCTCGAAGTTTAAATGTCCCAAACAGCACTCCATCAGCCGTTGGAAGGTCCCGGGGGCATTGCACAGCCCAAACGGCATGCTATTGAATTCGCAGAGCCCCATCGGGGTGGTGAAGGCGGTCTTCTCCCGGTCCTCGGGGGCCACGGCCACTTGCCAGTATCCGCTGGTGAGGTCAAGGGTCGAGAAGTAGTTTGCAGTTCTCAGTGCAGCCAAAGATTCTTCGATACGAGGCAAGGGATAGGCATCTTTATGGGTTATCTGGTTGATCTTCCGGTAGTCCACACACATCCGCATGGTACCATCTTTCTTCTTGACCAGTACCAACGGAGCGGCCCAGGGACTGCAACTGTCCCGAATAACCCCTGCCTCCTTCATATTCTTCAACATATCTTTGGCACACTGGTAATGTGCAGGGGGAATAGGTCTATACCTCTCTTTGATAGGGGGATGTTCACCCGTGGGAATGTGGTGTTGGACCCCCTTGATCTGCCCAAAGTCTAGGGGGTGCTTACTGAAAACTTGTTCGTACTCCTGCACTACCCTGTGTACCCCTGCCCTGTGATGTGTAGGGGTATCATCAGTGCCCACATGTAGCTGTTGGTGCCACTCCTTGGTGTCCCCCTGGGGTGGGGAAGTGCTGGTGGTAGGTGGGAGTGTGGATGGACGGGCTTCCTGGATAGTGTGAGGGTCTAGGGTGAGCAGTTTGGCAATGGTGGCATACCGGGGGAGCCTGACTTCTTCCTCCCCACAGTTCAACACTCTCACAGGCACTCTCCCTTTCTTCACATCTACCACCCCTCGGGCGGCCACTACAGTGGGCCAGTGCTCGGAAGGCATGGGTTCCATCATCGCAGGGTAGTCACGCCCCTGAGGCCCTACTGCTGCCCTACACCAGATCATCATCTCACTCCTAGGGGGCACAGTCAATGGAGCAACATCCATCACTCGCACTCCACCAATCTCCCCTCCGGTTGAGCTTACATGCTGGCGGTACATCAGGGCGCGGATCTCACGCTGCACAGCCCTCTGCCGGCTCCCCGCCGCCGTGGCGGCTAGCCGTTGCAAAAGATTCAACACATCAGCCATGCAGTGTTCCATCACATTGGTTCCCAGCACTATTTTCGGGTTATGATCACTGGGTTCATTCATGATCACAATCATGCCCTGATGTTGCAGTTCAGCTTGCCCCACTGTCATAGCCACTTCTTTATACCCCACCTGGGTCAATGGAAGTCCATTAGCGGCAATCAAATTTATACTAGGGTCTGGAGGCGCCAGCTCGTCTGTGGCCCAATACTGCTGGTACAAGGTATACGGTATGGTAGTTACCTGTGATCCAGTGTCCAGGAGAGCCATCACGGGTATGCCGTCCACAGCCACAGGGATGATAGGGCGGGCCCCGACATATCGGTCTCGCCAGTCCGGGGGGCCACGGTGTTCTACTCCTGAGGATTGGCCCGGGGCCCCAGGGGTTGCTCGTTTAACGGGCACTGTCGGTAAACATGGCCCGGCTTACGGCACTTGTAGCAGATTGGAAGTCTGCTCCGCGGGTTGGTAGTGCTTCTCCGCTGCATCCAGGGAACATCCTCGGGACTGTCAGCAAGCTGTATCTGTGCTGGGGGTTGAGGTCTGGTCAGAGGTTGTAGTGCAGCAAGGATTTTGGCAAGGTCTCCGTCCAGGCGACGGACCTGGGCTGCCAGTTCTTCCACTGTACTGCTCGAGGCTGCAGGTAGTAAGGAGGTTGGTTTGGCTGGGGCCGCCACAACGGGAGCTGTTTCGACGGGCCACGGGACGGGTTCCAGAATTTCAGCAGCTGGGGGCTGTAGTGCTTTGATAGCCCGCTCCTTTAACACGGCAAAGTCCACATCAGGGTGTTCCAGGGCCCACAGCCGGAGTTGTTTACGATCCTCAGGGGACCTCATCCCCTGCGCAAATTGCTCCACTAACATCTTGTTGCTATCCGCCTCATTAATAGAGTTCACCCGCTTCAGCGTGCGGAGGGCGGTCTGCAGACGTAGAGCATAGTCCCGAATGCTATCCCCAGCTCGCTGCCGGCACTGGTAAAACTGCATCCTCAGCTCAGCTTCTGTCCGGGTCTCGAAGGCAGTCTGTAGCTTCTCGAAGATGGTGGCTACAGAGAGCCGGTCCCCCTCGGCCCAGGTCTCCGCTTCCTGCTCCGCCGCACCGGTTAACTGGCCTAGCACTATCGCTGCACGTTGCTTATCAGTCAGGGGGTACAGCTCTAGCAACGGGTTAAGCTTTTTCCGGAAGGCCTGTAGGGCATCCGGTTTCCCGTCATACTGCGGTAGCCAGGCAGCTCCGGGCGCATAGGGCAAGGAAAACGGCATGACCTGAGCAAGCGCGGGGGCCGCGGCACCTCCTGCCAGTACGGCCAGGACCTGGGCAGGCCCATTCCCATCCGCGGGTGCCGCTGCGGCTGCGACCACCGCTCCTCCAGCGGCTCCGTCGGGCGCAGACATCTTGTTTCCGTCCCCCTTAGCTCTTTCCGGCCCCTCCTCTCTCGGGGCGGGGTTTTGGCCTTCGCGCTTCTACTGCTCGAGAAGACGCTCGAGCGGGAACTTTTCGCGCCAAAGATGGCGACTTCTGAAATTTTTCTGCCGGATACCTCCGGCGGTAACAAGGCGCACCTCTACCAGACGGCAGAGCGGTAAGATCCTGTTCGTGACGCCAAGTTGTCGCGGGCGGGGAGGAGGGTGTCAGCACACCGCGCTCACCCCTTCTGCTCGGGTCCGGCAGTTGCTCCTGGTGGCTCGAGCTGCGGGCCGGATCCCGGGGTGTCTCGAGCGACACTCCTCGCCCGTGAGTGAAAAGCGGGTGTTTGTTGGGATTATAGTTCGTGACGCCACCCACGGTTGTGGTGATGGCACCACCGCTGCTCAGTGTGGGGGTCCCGGGGATGGTGATGGGAGCAGCCAGGTGTTGTGTTGCCCCTCCGTGGGTAGGGGTTGGTGATCCCGGGGCCCGGTGAGGAGATGCAAGGTGTAGGGCCTGGAGGGCGCAGGGACGCGGGGGCAGCGCTGTGCCTTGCGGCACTATGGTACTCACTCAGCCTGACACGGACACAGTTTGTACGGTAAACCAACGGCTGGTAGGACGGTCCCACAGACGGCTGCACCTGCACTCCCGGTAGGTGACGGTGACTTCTCTCTTCCTTGCACCTGTGTGGTCTGGTGGTATCGGTGGATTCCCTCCGGTTACCCGCTCCCCGACTGCAATCTGGGCCGGAGGAGCTCTACACTTTGCCCGCAGGCGCTGGCCCTGGGGAAACTGGTGCCTTGGCGGTGGCGGTGTCTCCCCGTTAATGGTCGGGCTGTTGCCGTCAATCGGGACTTTGTTGTTGGGGGATCTGCGTCCCCGTCACTGACGGATTCGGCAAATTGGGCGACTCCTAGCCTTGCCGGGGTCCGAGAGGCCCCTGCCCTGGTGCTGACTGTCCTTCGGAACACTGCTCCAGACCACCGGGCACACAGCCAACGGGGTCCTTCCAGGAACTTCCGAACTGTCCCACTCCGGACAGTCACCGCCGTCGCTGACCTTGCTGTTCTAGCCCTACACACAGCTGGGCTCTCAGGCTTTGCACACTCTCTGCGCTGTCTCCACTTCTTGCTTTCCTCCTTTTTCACTTTCCTTTACTTTCACTTGCTGTTTACTTAAGCTCGTCCCTGAGCTGACTGCACTCTTGCCCTACCCGGGCTTCACTGCTGTTCACTCCTTCATGTCTCTGACTCGACTCCCTGGTAACTTCCTGCCTCCAGAGTTGTGAGCTCCTTGGTGGGCGGAGCCAACCGCCTGGCCCACCCCCTGGTGTGCATCACAGACTCCTGGAGGGAGGCAACAAGGATTTCTGGTTAGCAGGTGTGCCTACCTGGAGTGTGGGGTGTGGTGGTGTTGTGACCTGTGTCCCCTGGCTTGCCCAGGGCGACACACTGTCACACAGCTTTCCGTGTTTTCCCCGCCCACCGGCCATCCTCTCAGCTGTGTTTGGTTCCTGGCTGACCCGCCCCCCAGCCTGTGACAGTGTCTGCCATGCAGTCATCGCTTATCGCGGTCAGTACTACGCAGCACTCAGAGCGGGCGGTCGTGCTCTATGGCTGCTCGCTCTAACATGTAGCAAAGCTGAAGCGGCGTGGGACTTCTCCTGTGGATTACGTCGGAACTGCAGGGTGTTTGGGGGTTAATAAAGTGGTGAAGGAGGAGTGTTTTGTTTTTTATTTCAAATAAAGGATTTTTCTGTGTGTCTGTGTTTATTTACTGTCACCTACAGGTTTGTGTGATGCAGGTATCTGATAGACGCCTGTACCATCACAAACCTAGGGTTTAGCAGCAGCTATGTGCCCCTGCTAACCCCTGCTATTACCCCGACTGGCACCGCATCACGCCAGCGGGAAGAGCCGGTATCGCACACCGGTATGTCGCATCTAACAGATGCGACATACCGGACGGCTGCGGGCTGAGGATATACCAGCCCCCAGCCGGCGTTATCTTGGCTGGATGTGAAGATTAGGGGGACCGCACGTCGTTTTTTTTTTTTTTTTACTTTCACCGGAATCACAGGTGCGAGGGGCTCTGGCAGCACCCGGCAGCCTCGCACGTGTGACTCCGGGCACTGGATAAACAGCACAGATACTGCGCGACGGCTAGGGCTGCAGCCGAGCGCTATAACTGTGCTGCCGAGTGTGTTTACCACCGTGACCGACAGTGCACTGCTTTCCCCGCCCACCGGCTGTCCTGGCACCTGTGATTGGTTGCAGTTAGCTGACACGCTGACTCTCAGGATGGGGGCGTGTCTATCTGCAACCAACACACGCCGGTGGGTGGGGAAAACCATGAATATTGAATTGTCGGCTCCGGAAGGTAACAGCGTGACTCGGAAGGAGTGTGTCGCCATGACAGCGCCTCGGTGAGTATGCCGCGCTCGTTCCCAGCCCCCTAGCCCCTCCACAAACGTTTTAACCCTCCGGATTCCGGTCCCCATTGACTTATATGGGCTCCGGATGTCGGAGCGGATCGGACTTATTTTTAAGTCTGTTAACGACCCGCCGGCCCCGGATTATTGCCTTCCCGCTCAACTCTAGTAGTAATATATCATAAGAAAACAATGTGAGGTATCAGAAGTCAGAGATCAGGTGTCAGTGATCAGTTGTCAGATGTCAGTGATCAGTTGTTAGATGTCAGTGATGAGTTGTCAATGGTGAGCTGTCAGTTGTCAGTGATCAGTTGTCAGTGATCAAGCAAGGTATTTCTGATGTTTGACACTGATATATGATCACGTCTTAAAATGGACACTGTATATCCAGAAACATGGTAGTGTTTTGCCCACGGCTATGAGGTACTTGGTCCCGTGTGGTGTATTGCTGGTGAGATGTCACTTGGTGGCCATTGCCCGGTTCCGTGTTCCTGGGAACACTTTTTAATAGGGGTATATTTACAGAGGAGTTTAAATGAAAGTTTATAACTTCACGCCACTTCCGGGTTGCGGCTATGTGGATGGAGCCGCCGCTGCACAGTTCTCTCTACTGGGGCTGGTGTTGGTTTCAGCCTGGATGTTAGGCCCTCTGCAAGCAGGGCCGAGCCCCAGAGGATAGGTGATGTGGATGGGTGCAGAAAGAAGGTAGGCCACACAAGGGGTTGCAGTGTAACTGGGTCCTTTACTCACAGTCAGATGGAAACTGGTCACTCGAGTAAGGCTGGTCTTGACCACTGGTCCCCTTAGTTCCAGTGCCGGTTTAGTGACCTGGTGGCTTCTTTTCCCCGCACTGACTTTGTTTGGTGGGTCCCCGTGGCTTGGAGCATCTGGGGGTCCCCTCCTGGTAGTCTCTCAACGGTAGTCCGTATGACGGTAGCGTGAATCCTATGCGGTCGGAGTCTCTGGTCCTGTTCCCTGGTTTTCCCATTGCTACTGAGTCCCGAACTTCAATGTCAGTGAGGTCCTTGATGGTCCCCTCACTGTGCAGATTTTATCAGGTCTGCCTGGAGTGTTTGCCTGACCTAGGATTCTGTACCCCGTCGGGGCTATGGTTCCGGGAGCACTCCACTGTACTCCACCGGCAACCAAACGCCTGGGCCCTCAGGTCACCGTCATACTCCTGTCAGTGCTTCCACTCGCTCTCTCCGTCCGTCACCGACGACTCTCGACTCAACTGTCTGACTGTCCACTGTCTGCCCCTCCCACCTGGTCGTCTAGTGGACTCGATCGGCTCCACCTCTAATGAATTTGAGTAAAAACAGGGATTAACTGGAATGTTTTTGTTGTTACCGGCACTGGTCTTCTGGGTCCCCGGGGTAGGCCCTGCTTCCTGGTTGGGGTGCCGTACCTTGTAGCTTCCTGATGGCTTCAGGGGCGCTACAGTAGTAACTATCCACCTAGCTTCACATTGAGTTAGGCGTTTCTTATAGTCCCCCCCCGATGCCACCATGTATGATGTCAACACTTCCCAGGACCCTGAGGGACCCAGAGTTGCACTTATGAGCCACTTTAAAATGTTGCGGTGGGGTCTTTTGTGAGGAAACATCATCAATTAATCTAACTGCACATATGTCCCTAACATGCTCCTGTGTTCTAACCTGTAAGGGCTCATTCACATGACCATTCCGTCTGTCCTGGTCAGTTCCTGTTTTTTTGCGAACCCACAGACAGGATCATCTTTTCAATGTCTTTTGTATAGGATCGGATGGCACACGGAAACACTTTCGTGTGCATCCGATCCTACATAGAAACACATCGGATGCCGTATGTCCGTTCCGTTATTATGGAACATATCCTATTCTGTTCCGTAATAACGGACCGAGACTCAATACAAGTATATGGGCCAGCAAAATCCCTGGAAGCCACATGGAAGCACTTTCGTGTGACCTCCATCGGGTGCCCGTGCAGTCTGTGTCCTGCTCCCGAACCAGCCCCACAGCTTCCCGCACTGCAGTGTGTCAGCATATGCCCGCACTGCAGTATGTCAGCATATGCCTGCACTGCAATGTCAGCATATGCCGGCATTGCAATGCGAGCAGAGCAGCGGCGGGGATGATGAGCGTTGCCGTCAGGAGGTTAGTAAAGTTCATTACCTGCGGTGATGAAGTCCTGCCCTTCTGACGTCAGCGCTCGTCACTGACAGCCGCATTCTCACATCACCTCTCGTGGCTGGCCCGAGACCGGGACTGTTACTAGCGGTGATGTCACGGGCCGCTCTCGATACATTTGAACGCGGCGGGCATATAACTCAGTGACCAGTGTGCAGGAGTGCAGCAGTTTCCATCACCGCAGGTAATGTACCTGACTAACCTCCTGAAGCCAGCGCTGGTCATGCTCTGCAGTGACCTGGGCTGACCTCATGATGTTAGCTCAGGTCACTGCACTGCTCTCCCAGTCAATGGGGACCATTTTGTTCTTCATTGACTAGGACAGTGAGTATGGATTGTCGTGGAACCTCTAAAAATACAACTTGCCTAATATCCATCTATTTCTCTATCTAGCTGCTTCCGTGTTAAAAAAACGAAAGACACACTGATGACACACGGCCCGTATACGGAACGAAACAGACGTCACACGGATGTATCTGTGAAAAAAACGGACCGTGTTTTGCGGACCACAAAAACGGAACAGTCATGTGAATGAGCCCTAACTCACGAGATGTTAGACCAATATAAAATTGCGGACAACTGCATGTGGCATAGTATATCACATGCGTAGAACCACATGTGATATACTCCCTAATATCGAAATGTTGCATCCCATAGGCCAAGGTCATACCTCTGCCAATGTTTGTACATGCCACTCAGTGTGCACAAGGGTAACAGTCCGAAAGGAGGCAAAGATTAGAAAACCTAAAATACAGATTTTGTTTTATAGAAGCTATATCCATTTCAAGGCTGTGTTTAAATTATACTGTCAGTTTTGGCTGACAGGCTCGCTTTACCTTGACTGGAGAACAAATGTCACAAGAACATTATATTCTAAAACTGCATTTTAGTAAAGGAAATAATTACCTTTTGAAAATGGTGCCAGACAGTTGCTGCCAAGGCAAGGGTCATAGGATGGTTAAAGATTGACAGCTTCTTATGATGGAGACATAGGCCAATGTATAAACTACACTTGGTCAATAAGCTGTCATCAAAAATACTCTGAACAAAAATATAAATACAAGACTTGGTTTTCTTCCCATTTTTATGAGCTTAGCTCTATGATACACAAAAGGCCTTTTTCTCTCAAATATTTTTTTAGAAATATGTCTAAATGCTGCTTTACATGGTACGACCGATTGTGCGATTTCACAATCGATCGTACCCGCCCCCGTCCTTTTTGCGTCACGGGCAAATTGCTGCCCGTGTCGCACAAAGTCAGTAACCCCCGTCACACATACTTACCTCTCATGCGACCTCGCTGTGGGCGGCGAACGTCCACTTCCTGGAGTGGGAAGGACGTTCGGCATCACAGCGACGTCACACGGCCGCCGGCCAATGGAAGCGGAGGGGCGGAGATGAGCGGGTTGTAAACATCCCGCCCACCTCCTTCCTTCACATAGCCGGCGGCGGCCGCGTGACGCAGGTGAGCTGCTGTTCATCGTTCCCGGGGTGTCACACGGAGCGACGTGTGCTACCTCGGAAACGATGAACAACTAAATTAAACGATATTATGGAACCTAGCGAGCAGTACACGACTCACGATTTGTGAGCGATACTGCGTCGCTAGGAGGTGTCACACAGGCCGGCATCGCCAGCGATGCCGGATGTGCGTCACGAAAACCGTGACCCCGACGATCTATCGCATGATAGATTGTCTGGTGTAAAGCAGCCTTAAGGCCTGTTTCACACGTTAATGAAAAACACAAACTCTTTCAATGACAAGCTAAAAACGCCTATGTCCATCCATGTGCCATGATTCACGGCAGACGTGGGTTGTCCATGTGCAATCAATGATACGTGCTCCCAGTGGCGTAACTAGAGTTTGATGGGCCCCAGTGCAAAGTTCAGACCTGGGCCCCCCTCCACACAATCTCATAGTTTGACACAAGAACATAGTATGAATTTATCCTTATACGTTTCCCATTGTTTTTTTTCTTTGTTTTTCTACTTTACTGTTTATCCCCATTTAATAGGTGCTCCATTGACAATGCTACCAGGTGTGTATCTTGTCAGATGTATGCATGCCTTGAGTAGCCAATCGAGGGTGAATATGTCTGCACTCGATGCAAGCATGTTGCGTAATTGGAAGTCAAGGTAACTGATCTAAATAAGCAGCTTGCAACACTGAGGGGCATTGCAAACCTGGAGAGGAGTTTAGAGCTCACTGAGCTTTCTCTGGCTGGGGCCAGTGATATGGAGGAGGGTGGAGGTGGGGAAGATCAGGACCCAGAGGTAGGTAGCTGGGTAACAGTTAGAAGAAGAGGTAGGGGGAAAAGTGTCAGGTAGCCTAGTCCTGACCTGGCACAACCTAGTAAATATGCCTGTTTGGCTGATATTGGGAATGAAGGGCCAGGACTAGGGTCACTACAGCAGGACATTGTAAAATGACTGCTGTAGGAAGGAGGGAAATAGGAGTGCAGCAAAGGCTAGACAGATGTTGGTGGTAGGGGACACTATAATAGGCAGACAGACAGGATCATCTGTGACCGTGAATGACGAACAGTGTGTTGTCTGCCAGGTGCTTGGGTTTGGCATATTGTGGATTGGATAGACAGATTGCTGGGTGGAGCTGGGGAAAACCCAGTGGTCATGGTGCACATTGGTACTAATGACAAAGTTAGAGGCAGGTGGAAGGTCCTTAAAAATGATTACAGGGAACTAGGAGAGAAGCTGAAGTCCAGGACCTCCAAGGTGGTGTTTTCAGAAATACTACCGATGCCACGAGCTTCACTAGAAAGACAGCGGGAGCTTAGGGAGATAAATACGTGGCTTAGAAATTGGTGCAGGAAGGAAGGGTTCGGGTTCATGGAGAACTGGGCCGACTTCTCAGTTGGCTACAGGCTCTACCGTAAGGACGGGCTGCACCTCAGTGGGGAGGGTGCAGCTGTGCTAGGGGAGAAAATGGTCAGACGGATGGAGGAGCTTTTAAACTAGGATCTGGGGAGAGGGAGGGTAGTGGATCAAAAAAGGGGATAGATAGAGACAGTGAGACGGTAGGGGTCAATGAATGATTAGGGGGGATGGGACATGCAAGGAATGTAGGGAGGCTAGGAGTAATAAAGGTGTTAATAGTATTAAATGTCTACTGGCAAATGCTAGAAGTCTTGCAAACAAAGTGAATGAATTGGAGACTCTTATGTTAACCATGGATTATGATGTGGTGGGCATTATGGAAATTTGGCTGGATGAAAGCCATGACTGGGTGACAAACATACAGGGTTATAGTACATTTAGGAAGGACAGGAAAGACAAAAAAGGTGGTGGGGTGTGTATATTTATCAAATCTAACCTAAAATGTGTGGAATGATGACATTGGGGGGAACTGCATCAATGTAGAGTCAGTATGGGTAAATGTACATGGGGAGGGGAATAATGGAAAAATGCCAATTGGAGTTTGCTATAAGCCTCCTAACATACCTGAACAAATAGAGGATGAAATGCTGGAACAAATTGAAAAGGCAGCTAATAATAATAATAATAATAATAATAATAAGGTTCTTATTATGGGGGATTTCAACTATCCAGACATACAGTGGGACATAGAATCTTCTGCTTGTGCTAAAAGCTGTAAGGGGTACTTTGCACACTACGACATCGCAAGCCGATGCTGCGATGCCGAGTGCGATAGTCCCCGCCCCTGTCGCAACAGCGATATGTGGTGATAGCTGGCGTAGCGAAAATTATCGCTACGCCAGCTTCACATTCACTCATCTTGCCCTGCGACGTCGCTCTGGCCGGCAACCCGACTCCTTATTAAGGGGGCAGGCCATGCGGCGTCATAGAGACGTCACATGGCAGGCGGCCAATAGAAGCGGAGATGAGCGGAACGTAAACATCCCGCCCACCTTCTTCCTTCCGCGTAGCCGGCGTGAGCCGCGGTGACGCAGGTAGGAGATGTTCCTCGCTCCTGCGACTTCACACACAGCGATGTGTGCTGCCGCAGGAACGAGAAAGAATATCGGACCGTCGCAGCAAGGTAATTATGGTTTTCGCCGACGCTACACCGATGATACAATTACGACGCTTTTGCGCTCGTTAATCATATCATCTAGGCGTTACACACTACGATGTCGAGAGCGACGCAGGAAGTGCGTCACTTTCGACATGACCCCACCGACATCGCACCTGCATGTCGTAGTGTGCAAAGTACCCCTAAGTTCTTATCTACTATTCAAGACGATTTCCTCTCTCAAATGGTAGATGAACCGACCAGGGGAGATAATTTGCTAAATCTGGTCCTGTCAAATAGACTGGATACAATTTCAGATGTGCAGGTCCGAGAGCACTTGGGCACAAGCGATCATAATATGGTAGCCTTCAACGTAATATTCAATATAACATTTCAAAGGGGAAATGTTAAAACCTGGAATTTTAGGAAACTGATTTCAACAAATTAAGGGAAGAGCTTAAATGTGTAGATTGGGACAAAGTCATGGTAACGGGATACTGAACATAAATGGGAAAAGTTTAAGGATATACTGCTAGAGTCCTGTAAAAAACGTATACCCTCTGGTAATAAATGGTCCAGGAATGAAAAGAAACCACTATTGATAAATAAGACTGTACAAAGTATAATAAAACAAAAACAAAGGGCATTTAAAATCTTAAAGGCTGAGAATACAGAAATAGCATTTCAGAAGTATGAAGATATCAATAGGAAATGTAAAGAGAAATCAAGCAAGCAAAACTAGCTACTGAAACAAAAATCGCCAATGACATTAAAATAAATCCCAAAATCTTTTATAAATACCTTAATGCCAAAGGGAACACAAAGGATAGTATTGACCCCATAAAAAATATAACAAGTAAGTTATATAGGACAAACAAAAGACTGAGATATTAAATAGGCATTTCTCATCTGTGTTCACCAAGGAACAGACTGTTCCAGGGATCATTCAACAAGTGAAAAATCAAAGTTCATCACCCGATATAATTAATTTAATACAAGATGAAGTACGCCTACATCTGAGTAAATTAAACATTGACAAATCCCCCAGGCCAGATGGTATTCATCCACGAATATTGAGGGAATTGAGCTCCGTAAATCGACAGACCGCTGTATCTCATCCTTTTAGACTCGCTTGTAACAGGATTGGTCCTTCAGGATTGGAGGATTGCTGATGTGGTACCAATATTTAAGAAATGTAAGAGGGTAGATCCAGGCAACTACGTAAGCCTGACATCAGTAGTATGCAAAGTTATGAGGGCATTTTAAGGGATGACATGCAAACGTATATTGCAGAAAAGAATATAATAACTGACAAACAGCATGGATTCATGAAAGATAAGTTGTGTCTAACCAACCTGTTGGGGTTCTAATAGGGGGTAAGTGCAAACCTGGATATTGGTAATGCAGCTGATGTGATTTATTTGGACTTTGCAAAGGCATTTGATACTGTACCACATAATAGCCTTATACTAAAGCTCCAGAAGCAAGGACTAGGGGAAACTATATGCAACTGGGTAAGGAATTGGCTAAAAGATAGGAAACAAAGAGTAGTCTTAAATGGTACATTCTCTAAATGGGCTATAGTCAGCAGTGGGGTGCCGCAGGGATCTGTGCTAGGACCGATTCTTTTTAATCTCTTTATTAATGACCTTGTGGATGGGATTGATAGTAAAGTGTTATGCCGGCGTCACACGGTACGATATATCAGGCGATATGTCGTCGGGGTCACGTCATTAGTGACGCACATCCGGCATCGTTTTACATATCGTACTGTGTGACACCTCCGAACGACTGTGAATGAGCAAAAATACTCACCTTATCGTTGCTCATTGACACTTCGTTCATTTTCAAAATGTCGGTCCTTCTTCTGTGCTCCGGTTGTTCGTCATTCCTGAGGCAGCACACATCGCTCCGTGTGACACCTTGGGAGCGACGAACACAGCTTACCTACGTCACGCCAGCAATGCGGAAGGAAGGAGGTGGGCGGGATGTTACGTCCCGCTCAATTCCGCCCCTCCGCTTCTATTGGCTGGCCGGTGTGTGACGTCGCTGTGACGCTGAAGTCTCTTCCCCCTTCAGGAAGAGGATGTTCACCGCCCACAGCGAGGTCGTCCGGGAAGTAAGTACGTGTGACTGGGTTAACGACTTTGTGCACCACGGGCAACTAATTGCCCGTGATGCACAAACGATGGGTGTGGGTACGATCGCTCGTGCAATCGCACGATAGATCGTCCCATGTGACACCGGCATCAGTCTTTGCTGATGACACCAAACTATGTAGGATATTAAAAACTGACCTTGATAGTATAATCTTACAAAAAAATCTGGATAAGATTTCAGAATGGGCAGATGCATGTCAAATGAGATTTAATATTGATAAATGTAAAATAATACACCTAGGACGGAGTAATCCTATAACTGCGTATACATTAAATGGAAGTAAACTCGGGACTACAGAACAGGAGAAGGACTTGGGTATTCTCATTACAAACAAGATGAGCAGCAGCACTCAATGTCAGGCAGCAGCTGCTAAAGCAAACAAAATTTTAGGGTGTATAAAAAGAGAGATTAGATCCCGTGATCCCAATGTATTGTACCCCTCTATAAATCACTTGTAAGGCCACATCTGGAATATGGAATCCAGTTTTGGGCTCCACATTTTAAAAAGGACATTCAGAAGTTAGAGTCAGTTCAGAGGCGGGCAACTAGACTACTACAAGGAATGGAAGGCCTCCCATACGATGACAGGTTGAAAAAGTTAGATATGTTTAGCTTAGAAAAAAGACGTCTCAGAGGAGATCTCATTTATATGTATAAATACATGTGTGGTCAATATAAAGGACTGGCACATGACTTATTTCTTCCAAAGACAATACTAAAGGACCAGGGGGCACTCACTGCAAGTGGAAGAAAAGCGATTCCGACAGCTAAATAAGAAAGGGTTCTTTACAGTTAGAGCAGTCAGACTGTGGAATGCCCTACCACAAGAGGTAGTAATGGCAGATACTATAACAGCTTTTAAAAAAGGGCTGGATGATTTCTTCAGTACACACAACATTGTTGGTTATAAATGACTTAGTGACCAAATGTAGAACTGGTGGCGTAATGTTGAACTAGATGGACCTAGGTCTTTTTTTCAACCTAAGAAACTATGTAACTATGTAACTTTGTCAAAATGGCCACTTAATATGGTGGTTATGATGGTCTCCTAAAAAGAGCCACTCCTTGGCTAGGTCCTTCCCGGAGGGATATCTGGCTATTTTCCGTGTCGATTCTCTGAGAGGCTCCACAGACCTTTTTGATTTGCATACTTCCCAGGGGGCAATGCACCTAGGATTTCACTGTGTTGAGGGCCTTCACTGGCTGCTGGCACTGTTTTCTCAAGCTGGTCTCCAGTGATTATTTTGTCTTGCCTATCTCTCTGTCTGTCTGTGTCTATCTCTGTCTGTTTCTGTATCAGTCTCTGTCTCTCTCTATCTCCGTCTGTCTCTTTCTATCTCTGTCTGTCTGTGTCTGTTTGTCTCTCTCTATATCTGTATCTGTCTGTCAGTCAGTCTCTTTCCCTGTCTGTCTCTTCCCTGTCTCTCTTTCCCCATCTCTCTTTCCCTGTCTATCTCGTTCCCCGTCTCTGTCTCGTTCCCCGTCTCTGTCTCGTTCCCCGTCTCTGTCTCGTTCCCCGTCTCTGTCTCGTTCCCCGTCTCTGTCTCGTTCCCCGTCTCTGTCTCGTTCCCCGTCTCTGTCTCGTTCCCCGTCTCTGTCTCGTTCCCCGTCTCTGTCTCGTTCCCCGTCTCTGTCTCGTTCCCCGTCTCTGTCTCATTCCCCGTCTCTGTCTCATTCCCCGTCTCTGTCTCGTACCCCGTCCCTGTCTCGTTCCTAGTCTGTCTCTTTCCCTGTCTTTTTCCTTTTCTCTGTCTATTTCCCTGTTTATCTCATTCCCTCTCTCTGTCTCTTTCCCTGTTTCTTTCCCTGTCTGTCTGTCTCTTTTCCTGTCTGTCTGTCTCTTTCCCTGTCTGTCTGTCTCTTTCCCTGTCTGCCTGTCTCTTTCCCTGTCTGTCTGTCTGTGTCTGTCTAGCTCTGTATGTCTCTTTGACTGTCTGTCTCTATCTCTCTGTCTCTTCCTGTCTCTCTCCATCCATCTCCCCACCGACATCTTATTACCTCACACATAAGCTTCTTAGACTAACAATTTATTTTGTTCCTATAGCAACCAATCACAACTGCTATTAATAGCCTGTAGCTCCCACCTCCATTCACTTTAATCGAGGCAGGCTTATTGGAGAACTGTAAAGCATGGGGTTACATTTTCCAGCCAAAACATAATCTATGACGTTCCCTGAGTCACATGGGATGTCTGTGCAAAATTTCGTGATTGTAAATGCGACGGTGCGGATTCCTATAGCGGACATACATACATACACATATATATATATATATATATATATCTATTGTTAACAAAATAGAATGTATTAACAAAAATTTATTCTGCACACAAAAACCACAAAACAAATAGATAGAAATGTAATTATTAAAAGGCAAAAACTAAGCTAACAGAAGCATTTCACAACATATATTTCAACACCACAGATATTCCACACAGATTTAACTAAATTGGCCAAGTAATGTGCTCCGTCTGTCTTTTTTCAGGTCTGTCTCTTTCCCCGTTTGTCTCTATCCCCGTCTATCTCTTTCCCTGTCTGTCTCTTTCCCCATCTGCCTGTCTCTGTCTGTCTCTTTCCCTATCTGCCGGTCTGTCTGTCGCTTTCTTTGTATGTCTCTAGCTCTCTGATTATTTCCCCATCTGTCTCTTTCCCGGTCTGTCTCTTTCCCGGTCTGTCTCTTTCCCAGGTCTGTCTCTTTCCCAGGTCTGTCTCTTTCCCAGGTCTGTCTCCCCCTCTCTTTGTCTGTGTCTTTTCCTGTCTGTCTCTATCCCTGTTTGCCTGTCTCTGTCTTTCTCTTTCCTTTGTCTGTCTTTATTTTTCAGTCTCTTTCCCTGTCTGTCTCTATCAAGCTCTGTGTCTTTCCCCATCTATCTTTGTCTGTCTCTCTGGCTGTCTACTCCTTCCCTGTCTGCCTGTCTCTGTCCCTGTCTGAATGTCTGTCTGTCTCTTTCCCCATCTGTCTCTTTCCAGGTCTGTCTCTTTCCAGGTCTGTCTCTTTCCAGGTCTGTCTCCTTCCAGGTCTGTCTCCTTCCAGGTCAGTCTCCTTCCAGGTCTGTCTCTTTCCAGGTCTGTCTCTTTCCAGGTCTGTCTCTTTCCAGGTCTGTCTCCTTCCACGTCAGTCTCCTTCCAGGTCTGTCTCTTTCCAGGTCTGTCTCTTTCCAGGTCTGTCTCTTTCCAGGTCTGTCTCTTTCCAGGTCTGTCTCTTTCCAGGTCTGTCTCTGTCTGTCTCCTTCCAGGTCAGTCTCCTTCCAGGTCAGTCTCTTTCCAGGTCTGTCTCTTTCCAGGTCTGTCTCTTTCCAGGTCTGTCTCTTTCCAGCTCTGTCTCTGTCTGTCTCCTTCCAGGTCAGTCTCCTTCCAGGTCAGTCTCTTTCCAGGTCTGTCTCTTTCCAGGTCTGTCTCTTTCCAGGTCTGTCTCCTTCCAGGTCAGTCTCCTTCCAGGTCAGTCTCCTTCCAGGTCTGTCTCTTTCCAGGTCTGCCTGTCTCTATCTCTCTGTTTCTTTTCCCATCTGTCTCTTTCCCAGGTCTGTCTCTTTCCCAGTCTGTCTCCCTGTCTTTTTGTCTGTGTCTTTTCCTGTCTGTCTCTTTCCCTTTCTGCCTGTCTTTGTCTGTCTCTATTTCTCTGTCTTTCCCCATCTGTCTCTATCAAGGTCTGTGTCTTTCCCCATCTATCTTTGTCTGTCTCTCTGTCTGTTTCCTCCTTCCCTGTCTGCCTGTCTCTTTCCAGGTCTGTCTCTTTCCAGGTCTGTCTCCTTCCAGGTCTGTCTCCTTCCAGGTCAGTCTCCTTCCAGGTCTGTCTCTTTCCAGGTCTGTCTCTTTCCAGGTCTGTCTCTTTCCAGGTCTGTCTCTTTCCAGGTCTGTCTCCTTCCACGTCAGTCTCCTTCCAGGTCTGTCTCTTTCCAGGTCTGTCTCTTTCCAGGTCTGTCTCTTTCCAGGTCTGTCTCTGTCTGTCTCCTTCCAGGTCAGTCTCCTTCCAGGTCAGTCTCTTTCCAGGTCTGTCTCTTTCCAGGTCTGTCTCTTTCCAGGTCTGTCTCTTTCCAGGTCTGTCTCTGTCTGTCTCCTTCCAGGTCAGTCTCCTTCCAGGTCAGTCTCTTTCCAGGTCTGTCTCTTTCCAGGTCTGTCTCTTTCCAGGTCTGTCTCTTTCCAGGTCTGTCTCCTTCCAGGTCAGTCTCCTTCCAGGTCAGTCTCCTTCCAGGTCTGTCTCTTTCCAGGTCTGCCTGTCTCTATCTCTCTGTTTCTTTTCCCATCTGTCTCTTTCCCAGGTCTGTCTCTTTCCCAGTCTGTCTCCCTGTCTCTTTGTCTGTGTCTTTTCCTGTCTGTCTCTTTCCCTTTCTGCCTGTCTTTGTCTGTCTCTATTTCTCTGTCTTTCCCCATCTGTCTCTATCAAGGTCTGTGTCTTTCCCCATCTATCTTTGTCTGTCTCTCTGTCTGTTTCCTCCTTCCCTGTCTGCCTGTCTCTTTCCAGGTCTGTCTCTTTCCAGGTCTGTCTCCTTCCAGGTCTGTCTCCTTCCAGGTCTGTCTCCTTCCAGGTCAGTCTCCTTCCAGGTCTGTCTCTTTCCAGGTCTGTCTCTTTCCAGGTCTGTCTCTTTCCAGGTCTGTCTCTTTCCAGGTCTGTCTCTTTCCAGGTCTGTCTCTGTCTGTCTCCTTCCAGGTCAATCTCCTTCCAGGTCAGTCTCTTTCCAGGTCTGTCTCTTTCCAGGTCTGTCTCTTTCCAGGTCAGTCTCTTTCCAGGTCAGTCTCTTTCCAGGTCTGTCTCTTTCCAGGTCTGTCTCTTTCCAGGTCTGTCTCTTTCCAGGTCTGTCTCTGTCTGTCTCCTTCCAGGTCAGTCTCCTTCCAGGTCAGTCTCTTTCCAGGTCTGTCTCTTTCCAGGTCTGTCTCTTTCCAGGTCTGTCTCTTTCCAGGTCTGTCTCTGTCTGTCTCCTTCCAGGTCAGTCTCTTTCCAGGTCTGTCTCTTTCCAGGTCTGTCTCTTTCCAGGTCTGTCTCTTTCCAGGTCTGTCTCTTTCCAGGTCTGTCTCTGTCTGTCTCCTTCCAGGTCAGTCTCCTTCCAGGTCAGTCTCTTTCCAGGTCTGTCTCTTTCCAGGTCTGTCTCTTTCCAGGTCTGTCTCTTTCCAGGTCTGTCTCTTTCCAGGTCTGTCTCTGTCTGTCTCCTTCCAGGTCAGTCTCCTTCCAGGTCAGTCTCTTTCCAGGTCTGTCTCTTTCCAGGTCTGTCTCTTTCCAGGTCTGCCTCTTTCCAGGTCTGCCTCTTTCCAGGTCTGCCTGTCTCTATCTCTCTGTTTCTTTTCCCATCTGTCTCTTTCCCAGGTCTGTCTCTTTCCCAGTCTGTCTCCCTGTCTCTTTGTCTGTGTCTTTTCCTGTCTGTCTCTTTCCCTTTCTGCCTGTCTTTGTCTGTCTCTATTTCTCTGTCTTTCCCCATCTGTCTCTATCAAGGTCTGTGTCTTTCCCCATCTATCTTTGTCTGTCTCTCTGTCTGTTTCCTCCTTCCCTGTCTGCCTGTCTCTTTCCAGGTCTGTCTCTTTCCAGGTCTGTCTCCTTCCAGGTCTGTCTCCTTCCAGGTCTGTCTCTTTCCAGGTCAGTCTCCTTCCAGGTCTGTCTCTTTCCAGGTCTGTCTCTTTCCAGGTCTGTCTCTTTCCAGGTCTGTCTCCTTCCACGTCAGTCTCCTTCCAGGTCAGTCTCTTTCCAGGTCTGTCTCTTTCCAGGTCTGTCTCTTTCCAGGTCTGTCTCTTTCCAGGTCTGTCTCTTTCCAGGTCTGTCTCTGTCTGTCTCCTTCCAGGTCAGTCTCCTTCCAGGTCAGTCTCTTTCCAGGTCTGTCTCTTTCCAGGTCTGTCTCTTTCCAGGTCTGTCTCTTTCCAGGTCTGTCTCTGTCTGTCTCCTTCCAGGTCAGTCTCCTTCCAGGTCAGTCTCTTTCCAGGTCTGTCTCTTTCCAGGTCTGTCTCTTTCCAGGTCTGTCTCTTTCCAGGTCTGCCTCTTTCCAGGTCTGCCTCTTTCCAGGTCTGCCTCTTTCCAGGTCTGCCTCTTTCCAGGTCTGCCTGTCTCTATCTCTCTGTTTCTTTCCCCATCTGTCTCTTTCCCAGGTCTGTCTCTTTCCCAGTCTGTCTCCCTGTCTCTTTGTCTGTGTCTTTTCCTGTCTGTCTCTTTCCCTTTCTGCCTGTCTTTGTCTGTCTCTATTTCTCTGTCTTTCCCCATCTGTCTCTATCAAGGTCTGTGTCTTTCCCCATCTATCTTTGTCTGTCTCTCTGTCTGTTTCCTCCTTCCCTGTCTGCCTGTCTCTGTCCCTTTCCCCATCTGTCTCTTTCCAGGTCTGTCTCTTTCCAGGTCTGTCTCTCTTTTTCACTGTCTGTCTCTGTATGTCTCTTTCACCGTTTGTCTCTGTCTGTCTCTTTCCCTGTCTGTCTCTATCTCTCTGTCTCTTTCCCTGTCTATCTCTCTCTCTGTCTCTTTCTATCCGTCTCCCCACCGACATCTTATTACCTCACATATAAGCTTCTTATACTATGAATGTCTTTTGTTCCTATAGCAACCACTCACAGCTCCTACCTACTAATAACCTGTAGTTCCAGGCTCCATTTACTTTAATGAAGGCATGTTATTTGGAGAGTAACTGTAAAGCGCGGGGTTAAATTTTCCTGTCAAAACATAGTCTACGACGTTCCCTGGGTCACATGAGGTGTCTGTTCAAAATTTTGTGATTGTAAATGATACGGTGCGGATACACTTTTCGTTTCACTTTTTCCCCGTTATGTAGATAGGGGCAAAATTGAATGGTAAATTGGAACGCGCGGAGTTAAAATTTGGCGGGACCTGGCGTCATCTCAACGGTGAGTAAAGTGATCTCCGGTTTCATACTTCTCTTTATATAGATGTCACTCTGGGTTCTTTCACCCACCACGGGGTTATATACTGACCGATTCCTGTGTGTTGGGTGTCTTCCCTGAGGCTGTATTGAGCTTCATTGTTTACTAACCGGACACTATGTAATTTCCTTCACCGCTCAGGTACGCCACCTTGTGCACTGTCTTGTAATTACACCCCTTGTTTTATCTTTTACTTTGGTTTCAATAAAGAATTACCTTTTACAATTTGTTCTCTGATTCATTTGTGTGTGAATTGGTGGTATATCAATCCCTGAATCAGCTCTATATTTTGAGTGACCACTGAAACTTCTCCTTCTGGTTTTGCTAATTGATTTTGGTTGAAAATTTGTTTGGAGTTAAAATTTTGCCTCACAACATAGCCTATGACGCTCTCGGGGTCCAGACGTGTGAGTGTGCAAAATTTTGTGGCTGTAGCTGCGACGGTGCAGATGCCAATCCCGGACGTACACACATACATACATACATACATGCACACATTCAGCTTTATATATTATATATGTATGCTATGCACATACTCTGTGTGTACAACCTGGAATGTCGGTGTTCAATGGGGGTGGGCTCAGGTCCAAGTTTTGCATCAGGGCTCATTGAGCTCTAGTTACGCCACTGGCTAGGGACCTGGGTAGTTTAGAAGGTGTGCACTCCCGAGCCCCAATGTAATATGTGACATGTCACACGATCCCCTTGATAGATCATGTGATGTTCACCTGTGCATTAATCACATGACCTAGCTGCAGACGTAAAATTCACTTTTTTTTCCCTTATGTACAGCACTATATAACACAATGGTATACATAGCAGTGCAACGTTGGGAAACTAACTTTCATGAGGAGCTACGTAACTATTGGAGAGGGCTGAACTAAAAGACAGAAAACAATTTTGCTCAATATTAATATATATCCAGTATGAGCCCTAACATAGACCCCTATATTCAGTATGAGCCCACACACAGCCCCCTATATGCAGCTGGAGCCCCCACATAGCATTCTATATACAGCATGAGTTACCACATAGCCGCTATGTACAGCATAAGATCTCACATATCCCTTATATTCAGCATGAGACACTACATAGCCTCCTATATACAGTATGAACCCTACACAGCCTCCTATTGTCATGCTTGGTACGGGGGAGTACCAAGTGCATGGTGAAAGTGAAGGGAAAGGAAACCCTGAGTCTAGGGAGAGGGAAGATGGTGACCCCTGACTAGAGATGAGCGAACCGGTCCCGGTTCGGCTCGAGGCCGGTTCGCCGAACGGAGGTCCCGTTCGAGTTCGGCTCGTCGAACGTTCGACGAACCGAACTCGAACTGCATAGGAAACAATGGCAGGCAATTACAAACACAGAAAAACACCTAGAAAACACCCTCAAAGGTGTCCAAAAGGTGACAAACAACTCAAACACATGGGAAAGTGACAAGGACATATACTCATGCGAAAACAAAACAGCTGGACAAGGAAAAAGAGGAGGACACACAGATATATGAGTATATGCAAGGAAACATCGATTCCATTATTGTGCAACTTGAGCCCTGCTCATTTTAGACTTCCAATCTGGATAAATTGCCTGAGCTCGCCACGTACGCCTTGGGGATCTTGTCGTGTCCTGCAGCCAGCGTTCTCTCGGAACCTGTCTTCAGTGCTGCTGGGGGTCTGCTGGCAGATAAGCACACGTGTCTGTCCACTGACAATGTGGACATGGCTCTCAGAGGACTTTTCTTCCCCTGGGTCAGCCAGGGGACGGGAAAGGCACGCGTATTTTTGAGAGTGCTTCATGCAAAGCATCTTTTTCTTTTTCAAAAGGGGGCTCAACCGATGCCAGTCAAGTGGGGTGTGTGGGGCCCAGTTAGTGGAAACGAGGGAGACTGTGGTTGCAGTCCCCTCGCTGTGTCTCTAAAAGAACCAAGATGAACAAGTCATGGCTCTCAGAGGACTTTTCTTCCCCTGGGTCAGCCAGGGGACGGGAAAGGCATGCGTATTTTTGAGAGTGCTTCATGCAAAGCATCTTTTTCTTTTTCAAAAGGGGGCTCAACCGATGCCAGTCAAGTGGGGTGTGTGGGGCCCAGTTAGTGGAAACGAGGGAGACTGTGGTTGGAGTCCCCTCGCTGTGTTTTACATGCTTTTAGAAGGGCATGACATGGCTTGGAGGTTGACTTTCATCATCTGCAAACTGTTGGCTACCAAAATGCTGCCTTTCCAACAACTGTGGTTATAGACAATGAGGAACATACTGATGAAGATGAGACGCAGATACCCGATTGGGATGACAACTTAAATATTCGGTCAGGGCAAGAAGAGGCTCGGTCTGAGGGGGAGGGGAGTGCAAACACAACAATTGATGATGAAGTTCTAGATCCCACCTACTGTCAACCCACAGTCAGACACTCGAGGAGGTCAACAGAGGCGGTGCAGGAGGATGCAACAGACGACGAAGTAACCTTGCGTCTTCCTGGACACAGTCGGAGCACTGGTAGCACGTCTACAACTGCATCCTCAGCCACCACTCTGCCTCTGAGCATTATTCGGGGTGGATCAACAGGTCGCATGGCCTCTAAGCCTTGCCTAGCCTGGTCCTTTTTTGACATAAAAAAAGATCGCCCAAATTATGTGATCTGTAACATTTGGCATGGTTATCTTAGTAGAGGTCAAAACCTCAGCAGTTTGACAACTTCTTCCATGAATCGTCACATGAATAAATATCATATGGCCTGGTGGGAAGCTCACCGTGCTGCAATGCGGCCTAGCGGAGCCAACCATCCACCGCCTGCCCCTTCCAGTGCATCCGCGCGCTCGTCATCTTCTAGGACTGTGGGGACAGCTGTCACACCTGTTTTTCCACCCACAACTTCCACCACTGTAACCGCAACAGGCAGTTTGCTTGGTAGGTCGTCAGTTGGTTTGGAAGGGGAAACAAGTGATTGTGTACAGCTCTCTCAAACATCGATAGCACCAACGTTGGATGAAGGCAACATCATGTCTCCGCCTGCACTTTCCTCACAAACCTGCATTTTTCCAGGGACACCCTACTCAACACCGTCTACACACAGCAGCCAGATCTCTGTCCCTCAGATGTGGTCAAATAAAAGGCCACTTCCTGCGACCCATGACAAAGCTAAGAGGTTGACTCTATCCCTCTGTAAGCTGTTGGCTACCGAAATGCTGCCTTTCCGCCTAGTGGACACACAGGATTTTAGAGACCTTATGTCTGTCGCTGTGCCCCAGTACCAGATGCCTAGTCGCCACTACTTCTCTAAGAAAGGTGTGCCCGCGCTACACCAGCATGTCGCACACAACATCACCGCTTCCTTGAGAAACTCTGTGTGTGAACGGGTGCATTTCACCACCGATACTTGGACCAGTAAGCATGGACAGGGACGTTACATGTCGCTGACTGGCCACTGGGTAACTATGGTGATAGATGGTGAAGGGTCTGCTGCACAAGTCTTGCCGTCCCCACGACTTGTGTGTCAATCCTCTGTCTGTCCAAGTTCTGCCACTGCTTCTGCATCCTCCACCTCATCTGGGTCCTCCACCTCCGCCCCAAGCCTGCCTGGTCAGGCCACCAGCGTTCTCACTGCGCAGAAGGAATCACGCAACCCTCATTACTATGCTGGCAGCAGAGCGCAACGGCATCAGGCGGTCTTTAGCTTGACATGTCTTGGGAATAAGAGTCACACAGCTGAGGAGTTGTGGTCAGCTCTGCGGTCCGAGTTTAATAAATGGTTGTCTCCACTCAACCTGCAGCCTGGTAAGGCCGTGTGCGACAATGCTGCAAACCTGGGTGCGGCCCTTCGCCTGGGCAAGCTGGCACACGTGCCTTGTATGGCTCACGTGTTTAACCTTGTTGTCCAGCAATTTTAACCCACTATCACGGCCTAGATGGGCTTCTGCACAGGGCATGGTCACTCTCTGCTCACTTCTGCCGTTTAAACGCCGCAGCTGACTTGACTTGCATTGCTCCAGAAGTCTTTCAGCCTGCCGGTTCATCACCTGAAATGCGATGTATCGACACGCTGGAATTCGACTCTCCACATGATACAGAGACAGCACCACTGAGCCCTGGTGCATTACGTCATGACGTATAGCCTAGGCCAATGAGATGCAGAGGTGGGTCAGATTACACTGCTAGAGTGGTCTCAGATCAAGGACCTATGCACCCTTCTGCACAGTTTCGACATGGCGACGAATATGTTTAGCGCTGACAATGCCATTATCAGCATGACGATTCCAGTCATTTACATGCTGGAGCACACGCTAAACACTATTCGGAGTCAGGGGGTGGGACAACAGGAAGGGGAGGAACTACAGGAGGATTCATATGCGCAAGACACAACAACATCACCAAGGTCCAGACGTTCATCATCACCAAGGCGCCAGGCATGGGACCATGGGGGACAGGGATCAACAAGGGCGCATGGTAGCAGGCGAGATGTTGAGGAAGGTGCAGGAGGACATGAAGATATGGAGGACGAACTGTCCATGGACATGGAAGACTCAGCAGATGAGGGGGACCTTGGTCAAATTTCAGTTGAAAGAGGTTGGGGGGAGATGTCAGAGGAAGAAAGAACGGTTAGCACCTCTATGCCACAAACACAGCGTGGACTTGGTCCGCATGGCTGCGCAAGACACATGAGTGCCTTCTTGTTGCACTACCTCCAACATGACCCTCGTATTGTCAAAATTAGAAGTGATGATGACTACTGGCTTGCCACACTATTAGATCCCCGGTACAAGTCCAAATTTTGTGACATAATTCCAGCCATAGAAAGGGACGCACTTATGCAGGAGTATCAGCAGAAGCTGTTACTCGATCTTAGATCCGCTTTTCCACCAAACAACCGTGCAGGTGCAGGGAGTGAATCTCCCAGTTGTAACTTGACAAACATGGGACGGTCTCGTCATAGTCAACGGCTGGAGAGGATGATACAGGAGTATCTACAAATGAACATCGATGCCATGACTTTGCAAATAGAGCCTTGCTCATTTTGGGCTTCAAATTTAGAAAAATGGCCAGAGCTATCCAGTTACGCCTTGGAGATTTTGTCGTGTCCAGCTGCCAGCGTTGTCTCTGAACGTGTCTTCAGTGCTGCTGGGTGTGTGCTGACAGATAAGCGCACGCGTCTGTCCAGTGACAATGTGGACAGACTGACAATCATCAAAATTAACAAGTCATGGATCCAGAAGGAATTTACAACCCCTGTGTCATCCTGGGGAGAGTAAATGCTTGTGGATTTGGAATGTGCTTGATGCAAATCTAGCTGTGAAGTGTACAACTATGGCACAACTGCTGCCACTGAATGGGTGGGTGTGTGTGGGGCACAATTTTTGGAAAAAAGGGAGGCTCCGCTTGGAGTAACCCTTGCTTACATTGTTTTTAAAAGGAGCCAAGATGACCAAGTCATGGTTCAGCAAAGACTTTATCTACCTACCCCGGTGTCATGCTGGGGACGGTTAATTATGGCGTATTTTTGAATGGGCTTGATGCAAATCAAAACATCCTGTTTGCAACTAGGGCACAAGTGCTGCCACTGATGGGGTGTCTGTGTGCCCAATTTTTGGGAAAAAGGGAGACTCCGCTTGGAGTAACCCTTGTGTGGCGCCCCTGACCTGGTCAGGCACCACTGAGTACTGCACCCATGCTGGGGACAGTACAATACAGGTAATCCAGAAGGCTGACAGGGGTGTGGTACACAGGCGCATAGTAATCAGCTCTCACACATGTACCCATGAGAGGACCCCTGGGGATCCCAGGAGGGGGAAAAGCCTTGACCTTCACTGGAATAGTGGAGGGGGCCAAAAGCCTCCATCTCCTCTCAAGGGGTGTGGTAAGAGAATCTGGTTGCTAGGTGGCGTAGGCAAGAACAGGAGAGGAGGGGCAGTGAGTCAGTTAGGGCAGAACTCCATAGGGCTCAGTGAGGAGCAGACCTGTGGGGCTGTTGCTGTCTAACAGCGCCCGCGCAGTGGCTACTGACGGGGGAGAACGGTCAACTAGGAGTGCTACCCGAAACCCATCTCAGCTAGAGAGAAGAGCACGGAGTGGGAAGTAAGGAGACTGCTGGAGAGTACCAGGCCCAAACGGGCGGCAGATCCCGAAGCGGAGATAGATCCAGCTTTCTTTTGCTAAACCTGCCGGTGTGGGGCTCTCAAAGCCCACGCCACAACACCACAAAAGCCGCAGCCACGTAGCCACAGTTAGGGCCCACAGGTCACAGGAGGCAAGCAGCTGGAGTGGCCTGGCCCAGGCGACAAGCACACGGCAAACGAAGGGGAGAGAGGCTTCAGCATCTTCCCTGGGTGACCCCCATAGGGACTCAAAGTCGGGGTTACCCCAAACCACCAAGGGCTAAGGAAGGCGAGTTAGTAGTCACCCTCACAAGTCAGCCTGAAGGACACCTGGTTCCCACTTGGTTCATCCCAGCTACGCCCGGGTTACTCACCCTGCCACCTGAAGTGAGTAAAAACCCTGAAAGACATTCTGCCTGTGTGGAGTTATTCTGCGCCTTGTGGTACTACGCACCTACACAGGGCCCTGGGGCTTGCCTCACTCTCAGGAGGCTATTCCAACTAACTGCACATATCATCAGCCCCAGGCGTCCCTCAACCTGCAGTGGCGGTCCCCACTGACCGCAATACTGAGAGTGGCGCCACGACAAGAAGAAGATCTCCTACCTGTGACAGGATCCAGCCGAGTGGAGTCCCTGAAGGTAATGCACCGACACTACACCTGTGGGGCTTCACATCTGGCGTCACGAACAGGATAAGGACTAGACCTGTTCAGACAGGTGACCATGTGCCTGGGCGGTCCGCTTGAAAAATTGGAAGCGCCGCCATATTGCCACCATGAAAAGCGCGCTGAAAAACAACAGCAGCCCGCGCTGGGAGAAGTTACCGCCCACGAAGAGGCGTGGCTACCCAGAGATCCCCTGCAGAGTTCTGACCTCGCTTGTGAAGAGAGCGGAAGCGTCCAGAGACGTCGGGACAGAAAGGGAGCCAGAAGCCTGCTGCTGGGAGAGGAGCTGCTGAAAGAGGCAGAGCGGAAACTGAACAGCTTGCTACTAGAGGCAACGACGAGTCCACTGCTGGAAGATCGTGCAGAAGAGGGCGCAGAAGAAATGGCGTCTGACCGCAGAAACCCAGAACCGGGCTCCGCTGCCTGGTGGTATCGGGAGCTGGCCCAGTTCTGCGACCGACTGGAGACCCGGGTCGTGGAGCAGATCAGAGAAGAACGCATGGAACTTCTGGAGATGGCTGCCGCGGTTCAGGCCTATGAAGGGAGAGCTGCGCGCCGAGTGCCAGACCGGGCGGTGACGACTCAGACCCCGATGCTGCCACCGATGGGTGAGTCCAGTGATGCCCCTGCCGGCGCGAGTGCCCCGACCCCTGCTGCCACGCCCGCAGTCCCTGAGGAGGCGTCCGGCGCGGCGACGCTGAAGCAGGCCGCAGCCACGCCAGGTGCGGCCCGCCAAGCCCCGGCCGCCGCAGCGATGCCCTGCTCGGCCCACCAAGACCCGGTCCCTGCAGCGATGCCCTGCCCGGCCCGCAAAGAACCGGCTGCCACCGCGACCCTCATCCGCGCCGCAGGCGTAACGCTGACCCAGGCCGCCGCCCTGCTAGGCCCGGCCCGCCAAGACCCCACCGCAGCAGCGACGCTCGTCCGCGCCGCAAGTGAGGTGCTGAACCAGGCCGCAGCCCCGTCAGGTGCGGCCCGCCAAGCCCAGATCGCTGCAGCGACGCCCAGCCCAGCCTGCAAAGACCCCATCGCAGCTGCGACGCCGATCCAGGCCGCCGCCATACAGGGCGCGGCCCGCCAAGACCAGGCCGCCGCCATACAGGGCGCGGCCCGCCAAGACCAGGCCGCCGCCATACAGGGCGCGGCCCGCCAAGACCAGGCCGCCGCCATGCCAGGCGCGGCCCGCCAAGAGATTGCATCACCATTTTCCCCGGCCTGCAAGGCCAGAGCAGACACCGCTCCCCAGCCTAAGGAAGTCCCTACTAGGAAATCCCTGATAGGTGAAGACCCCGCATACTGGCAGCTAAAGGCTGACATGGAGGCCAAGTTTCCACAATGGTTGGTGGACCGGTACATGCTCCCTCCGCATACCCCCAAGAGGATTCCAGCAACCCCTGCAGCAACCACGCCAAAGAGTCCCCCGCCTGGGCCTGCTGAAGAAAGCCCATCCCCAGCACTGCCACCAAAGGAGTGCCAAGAAGAACTAAGGGGGAGAGGAGGCCAGGAAACTGAGGAGCTGACTCAGGAGCCATCAGCAGCGGATCCATACCCCGAGCCAGAGATGCTGCCATATTCCCGCTGGGACGAGGAAGACCTGACACCTCCTGCTGAAGAAGACCTGCCCAACCGCCCCACCTGGGAGCTTGTAAGCTGCACCTCGCAGAATCCAACCCGCAAGATACAGCGCCGCAGCAGAACCCAGTTTTCCCCTGCACCGCCATCCCCAGAGCAGAGAGATGACATCACGGCCAGAGACCTACAAGAAAAAAGGTTCCTGAGAAGAGCCAAAGCACAGGTCCGAGGACCCCTTTGCAGAGGAGTAGTGGAGGACTTCAGCCTCAAGTCAGGATATGGGTTCATCGTAGCACCTGGTATAAAAGAAGGTATTTTTGTCAATCGGAGAGACGTCAGAGCTAATCTGCCCAGAGGACATCCTGGAAGGAACCTGCGTACAGGAGACTCCGTACAGTTCACCATGCACCGAGGAGAAAGAGGGTGGTACGCGCTAGATGTAGTGCCATGTCCCAGAGAAGAAAGAAAAGACAGCCATAAGGAAAGAAAAGACAAAGAACCTACTGAAGAGACAACTACAGATGAGGAAAAAGGTCAAGAAACCAACAGGTGCCGCAGCCCTACAGGCCCAAGCCCTGGTGAAGAGGAGTCTGCATAAGTTCAAGTAAAGTACAGCAAGTTTTGACCAGTTGGAAAGTTTGTTTTGCAACGTTTTAAAGTTCAAGAATGTGCCCACAAAAACTATTGTGAGAAATAAACCTTAAGGCTATGAACTGGCTATAGCCACAAACTCTCGCAGTGTAAATAGTTACACCAGAGGGCACCACCACCACCAGAGTCAGCCTGTTTAGGGGCTTGGCTCGTCTGCAACCAGGAGGAGCCCGTCCGTATATAGGGCCTTGGCTCACCTGCGACCAGAGAGCATGCCTGTTTATGGGGCCTGGCTCTCCACCACAAAGAGGGTACCTGGTCAGCACCAACTGTGGAGGCCGCCTCTGCATCCTGCCAGAAGAGGCTGAAGGCGCGGATCCACCAGGCCAGGTATACCCTGAAACCACCAGCCCATGTAAGCCGCCTCTACATCCTGCCAGAAGTGGCTGAAGCCGCGGCCAACGTGAAAGGGTTTTGGGTGGGTTAACGGACTTGTGGGTGGAGGGTGGTGATGTATGGTACCTGGTGCTTTTAAAAATGTTTTACATGTTTTAATGTTTTATGCATTTTAAAATGTTGTCTTGCAGCCCGAGGACGTGCTGGTGATAACTAAGGGGGAATGTGGCGCCCCTGACCTGGTCAGGCACCACTGAGTACTGCACCCATGCTGGGGACAGTACAATACAGGTAATCCAGAAGGCTGACAGGGGTGTGGTACACAGGCGCATAGTAATCAGCTCTCACACATGTACCCATGAGAGGACCCCTGGGGATCCCAGGAGGGGGAAAAGCCTTGACCTTCACTGGAATAGTGGAGGGGGCCAAAAGCCTCCATCTCCTCTCAAGGGGTGTGGTAAGAGAATCTGGTTGCTAGGTGGCGTAGGCAAGAACAGGAGAGGAGGGGCAGTGAGTCAGTTAGGGCAGAACTCCATAGGGCTCAGTGAGGAGCAGACCTGTGGGGCTGTTGCTGTCTAACAGCGCCCGCGCAGTGGCTACTGACGGGGGAGAACGGTCAACTAGGAGTGCTACCCGAAACCCATCTCAGCTAGAGAGAAGAGCACGGAGTGGGAAGTAAGGAGACTGCTGGAGAGTACCAGGCCCAAACGGGCGGCAGATCCCGAAGCGGAGATAGATCCAGCTTTCTTTTGCTAAACCTGCCGGTGT